>NW_026558761.1:0-122387 GCF_026930045.1 Uloborus diversus
ATTGACCCCGAATTTTCATCCCTAAATAAATAATCAATGATCGCAAAAGAAAGGAAATAGAAAAAAAAAGAATTTTCAAAATAGAAAATAAAAATGTACATTGAAGATTTTCGGGACTCGAACCTACGGCCACTCGCTCGAAAGCCCAACGCTCTAACCATCAGGCTATCGGAGCTCTGTCAGTCGGCGTCTTAAATATAATAAAAACTAAAAATGCACCTTGGTTATTATTGATTGAAAACCTTGAAATCTACAGGTCAAAAAGTTATAACTGACTGAAAATGTTCATCCCTACATAAAGACTCAATATTCACATAAGAAAGGAATTTGAAAAAAAAAAAAAAAAAAAGAATATTCAAATTTGAAAATAAAAATTTAGATGTCAGATTTTCGTTCCGACTAGGACTTGAACCTTGGGCCACTCGCTTTTAAGCCCAACGCTCTAACCATCGGGCTGTCGGAGCCCTGTCGGTCGGAGTTTTAAATATAATAAAAACTAAAAATGCAACTTGGTTATTATTGATTGAAAACCTTGAAATCTACAGGTCAAAAAGTTATAACTGACTGAAAATGTTCATCCCTACATAAAGACTCAATATTCGCAAAAGAAAGGAATTAAAAAAAAAAAGAATTTTCAAATTTGAAAATAAAAATTTAGATGCCAGATTTTCGTTCCGCCTAGGACTCGAACCTACTGCCACTCGCTTTTAAGCCCATGGTTCTAGCCATCGGGCTGTCGGAGCTCTGTCGGTCGGAGTCTTAAATATAATAAAAACTAAAAATGCACCTTGGTTATTATTGATTGAAAACCTTGAAATCTACAGGTCGAATAGTTAAATTGACTCCGAATTTTCATCCCTAAATAAATAATCAATATTAACATAAGAAAGGAATTTGAAAAAAAAAAAGAATATTCAAATTTGAAAATAAAAATTTAGATGACAGATTTTCGTTCCGCCTAGGACTTGAACCTTGGGCCACTCGCTTTTAAGCCCATGGTTCTAGCCATCGGGCTGTCGGAGCTCTGTTGATCGGAGTCTTAAATATAATAAAATCTGAAAATCCACCTTGGATACTATTGATTTAAAACTTTGAAATCTGCAGGTCGAATAGTTAAATTGACCCCGAATTTTCATCCCTAAATAAATAATCAATGATCGCAAAAGAAAGGAAATAGAAAAAAAAAGAATTTTCAAATTTGAAAATAAAAATTTAGATGCCAGATTTTCGTTCCGCCTAGGACTTGAACCTTGGGCCACTCGCTTTTAAGCCCAACGCTCTAGCCATCGGGCTATCGGAGCTCTGTCGGTCGGAGTCTTAAATATAATAAAAATTAAAAATGCACCTTGGTTATTATTGATTGAAAACCTTTAAATCTACAGGTCAAAAAGTTATAACTGACTGAAAATGTTCATCCCTAAATAAATAATCAATGATTGCAAAAGAAAGGAAATAGAAAAAAAAAGAATTTTCAAAATAGAAAATAAAAATGTACATTGAAGATTTTCGTTCCGACTGGGACTCGAACCTACGGCCACTCGCTTGAAAGCCCAACGCTCTAACCAACAGGCTATCGGAGCTCTGTCGGTCAGAGTCTTAAATATAATAAAAACTAAAAATGCACCTTGGTTATTATTGATTGAAAACCTTGAAATCTACTGGTCAAAAAGTTATAACTGACTGAAAATGTTCATTACTACATAAAGACTCAATATTCACATAAGAAAGGAATTTGAAAAAAAAAGAATATTCAAATTTGAAAATAAAAATTTAGATGTCAGATTTTCGTTCCGACTGGGACTCGAACCTACGACCCCTCGCTTGAAAGCCCCACGCTCTAACCATAAGGCCATCGGAGCTCTGTCGGTCGGAGTTTTAAATATAATAAAAACTAAAAATGCACCTTGGTTATTATTGATTGGAAACCTTGAAATCTACGGGTCAAAAAGTTATAACTGACTGAAAATGTTCATCCCTACATAAAGACTCAATATTCGCAAAAGAAAGGAATTTGAAAAAAAAAAAAATACTCAAATTTGAAAATAAAAATTTAGATGCCAGATTTCCGTTCCGCCTAGGACTTGAACCTCGGGCCACTCGCTTTTAAGCCCATGGTTCTAGCCATCGGGCTGTCGGAGATCTGTTGATTGGAGTCTTAAATATAATAAAATCTAAAAATCCACCTTGGATACTATTGATTTAAAACTTTGAAATCTGCAGGTCGAATAGTTAAATTGACTCCGAATTTTCATCCCTAAATAAATAATCAATGATCGCAAAAGAAAGGAAATAGAAAAAAAAAGAATTTTCAAAATAGAAAATAAAAATGTTCATTGAAGATTTTCGTTCCGACTGGGACTCGAACCTACGGCCACTCGCTTGAAAGCCCAACGCTCTAACCATGAGGCTATCGGAGCTCTGTCGGTCGGACTCTTAAATAAAATAAAAACTAAAAATGCACCTTGGTTATTATTGATTGAAAACCTTGAAATCTACAGGTCAAAAAGTTATAACTGACTGAAAATGTTCATCCCTACATAAAGACTCAATATTCACATAAGAAAGGAATTTGAAAAAAAAAAAGAATATTCAAATTTAAAAATAAAAATTTAGATGTCAGATTTTCGTTCCGACTGGGACTTGAACCTACGGCCCCTCGCTTGAAAGCCCAACGCTCTAACCATCGGGCCATCGGAGCTCTGTCGGTCGGAGTTTTAAATATAATAAAAACTAAAAATGCACCTTGGTTATTATTGATTGGAAACCTTGAAATCTACAGGTCAAAAAGTTATAACTGACTGAAAATGTTCATCCCTACATAAAGACTCAATATTCGCAAAAGAAAGGAATTAAAAAAAAAAAAAAAGAATTTTCAAATTTAAAAATAAAAATTTAGCTGCCAGATTTTCGTTCCGCCTAGGACTTGAACCTTGGGCCACTCGCTTTTAAGCCCGTGGTTCTAGCCATCGGGCTGTCGGAGCTCTGTTGATCGGAGTCTTAAATATAATAAAATCTAAAAATCCACCTTGGATACTATTGATTTAAAACTTTGAAATCTGCAGGTCGAATAGATAAATTGACTCCGAATTTTCATCCCTAAATAAATAATCAATGATCGCAAAAGAAAGGAAATAGAAAAAAAAAGAATTTTCAAAATAGAAAATAAAAATGTACATTGAAGATTTTCGTTCCGACTGGGACTCGAACCTACGGCCACTCGCTTGAAAAACCAACGCTCTAACCATCAGGCTATCGAAGCTCTGTCGGTCGGAGTCTAAAATATAATAAAAACTAAAAATGCACCTTGGTTATTATTGATTGAAAACCTTGAAATCTACAGGTCAAAAAGTTATAACTGAGTGAAAATGTTCATCCCTACATAAAGGCTCAATATTCACATAAGAAAGGAATTTGAAAAAAAAAAAGAATATTCAAATTTGAAAATAAAAATTTAGATGCCAGATTTTCGTTCCGCCTAGGACTTGAACCTTGGGCCCCTCGCTTTTAAGCCCATGGTTCTAGCCATCGGGCTGTCGGAGCTCTGTTGATCGGAGTCTTAAATATAATAAAATCTAAAAATCCACCTTGGACACTATTGACTTAAAACTTTGAAATCTACAGGTCGAATAGTTAAATTGACTCCGAATTTTCATCCCTAAATAAATAATCAATGATCGCAAAAGAAAGGAAATAGAAAAAAAAAAGAATTTTCAAAATAGAAAATAAAAATGTACATTGAAGATTTTCGTTCCGACTGGGACTCGAACTTAGGACCACTCGCTTGACAGCCCAACGCTCTAGCCATCGGGCTATCGGAGCTCTGTCGGGCGGAGTCTTAAATATAATAAAAACTAAAAATGCACCTTGGTTATTATTGATTGAAAACCTTTAAATCTACAGGTCAAAAAGTTATAACTGACTGAAAATGTTCATCCCTACATAAAGACTCAATATTCACATAGGAAAGCAATTTGAAAAAAAAAAAGAATTTTCAAATAAAAATTTAGATGTCAGATTTTTGTTCCGACTGGGACTCGAACCTACGGCCACTCGCTTGAAAGCCCAACGCTCTAACCATCGGGCTATCGGAGCTCTGTCGGTCGGATTTTTAAATATAATAAAAACTAAAAATGCACCTTGGTTATTATTGATTGAAAACCTTGAAATCTACATCTCAAAAAGTTATAACTGACTGAAAATGTTCATCCCTACATAAAGACTCAATATTCGCAAAAGAAAGGAATTAAAAAAAAAAAAAAAAAGAATTTTCAAATTTAAAAATAAAAATTTAGCTGCCAGATTTTCGTTCCGCCTAGGACTTGAACCTTGGGCCACTCGCTTTTAAGCCCATGGTTCTAGCCATCGGGCTGTCGGAGCTCTGTTGATCGGAGTCTTAAATATAATAAAATCTAAAAATCCACCTTGGATACTATTGATTTAAAACTTTGAAATCTACGGGTCGAATAGTTAAATTGACTCCGAATTTTCATCCCTAAATAAATAATCAATGATCGCAAAAGAAAGGAAATAGAAAAAAAAAGAATTTTCAAAATAGAAAATAAAAATGTACATTGAAGATTTTCGTTCCGACTGGGACTCGAACTTAGGACCACTCGCTTGAAAGCTCAACGCTCTAGCCATCGGGCTATCGGAGCTCTGTCGGTGGGAGTCTTAAATATAATAAAAACTAAAAATGCACCTTGGTTATTATTGATTGAAAACCTTTAAATCTACAGGTCAAAAAGTTATAACTGACTGAAAATGTTCATCCCTACATAAAGGCTCAATATTCACATAAGAAAGGAATTTGAAAAAAAAAAGAATATTCAAATTTGAAAATAAAAATTTAGATGCCAGATTTTTGTTCCGCCTAGGACTTGAACCTTGGGCCACTCGCTTTTAAGCCCATGGTTCTAGCCATCGGGCTGTCGGAGCTCTGTTGATCGGAGTCTTAAATATAATAAAATCTAAAAATCCACCTTGGATACTATTGATTTAAAACTTTGAAATCTACGGGTCGAATAGTTAAATTGACTCCGAATTTTCATCCCTAAATAAATAATCAATGATCGCAAAAGAAAGGAAATAGAAAAAAAAAGAATTTTCAAAATAGAAAATAAAAATGTACATTGAAGATTTTCGTTCCGACTGGGACTCGAACTTAGGACCACTCGCTTGAAAGCTCAACGCTCTAGCCATCGGAGCTCTGTCGGTGGGAGTCTTAAATATAATAAAAACTAAAAACGCACCTTGGTTATTATTGATTGAAAACCTTTAAATCTACAGATCAAAAAGTTATAACTGACTGAAAATGTTCATCCCTACATAAAGACTCAATATTCACATAGGAAAGCAATTTGAAAAAAAAAAAAGAATTTTCAAATTTGAAAATAAAAATTTAGATGTCAGATTTTCGTTCCGACTGGGACTCGAACCTACGGCCACTCGCTTGAAAGCCCAACGCTCTAACCATCGGGCTATCGGAGCTCTGTCAGTCGGAGTTTTAAATATAATAAAAACTAAAAATGCACCTTGGTTATTATTGATTGAAAACCTTTAAATCTACAGGTCAAAAAGTTATAACTGACTGAAAATGTTCATCCCTACATAAAGACTCAATATTCGCAAAAGAAAGGAATAAAAAAAAAAGAATTTTCAAATTTGAAAATAAAAATTTAGATGCCAGATTTTCGTTCCGCCTAGGACTTGAACCTTGGTCCACTCGCTTTTAAGCCCATGGTTCTAGCCATCGGGCTGTCGGAGCTCTGTCGGTCGGAGTCTTAAATATAATAAAAACTAAAAATGCACCTTGGTTATTATTGATTGAAAACCTTGAAATCTACAGGTCGAATAGTTAAATTGACTCCGAATTTTCATCCCTAAATAAATAATCAATATTAACATAAGAAAGGAATTTGAAAAAAAAAAAAGAATATTCAAATTTGAAAATAAAAATTTAGATGTCAGATTTTCGTTCCGACTGGGACTCGAACCTACGGCCACTCGCTTGAAAGCCCAACGCTCTAACCATCGGGCTATCGGAGCTCTGTCGGTCGGATTTTTAAATATAATAAAAACTAAAAATGCACCTTGGTTATTATTGATTGAAAACCTTGAAATCTACAGGTCAAAAAGTTATAACTGACTGAAAATGTTCATCCCTACATAAAGACTCAATATTCGCAAAAGAAAGGAATTAAAAAAAAAAAAGAATTTTCAAATTTGAAAATAAAAATTTAGACGCCAGATTATCGTTCCGCCTAGGACTTGAACCTTGGGCCACTCGCTTTTAAGCCCATGGTTCTAGCCATCGGGCTGTCGGAGCTCTGTCGGTCGGAGTCTTAAATATAATAAAAACTAAAAATGCACCTTGGTTATTATTGATTGAAAACCTTGAAATCTACAGGTCAAATAGTTAAATTGACTCCGAATTTTCATCCCTAAATAAATAATCAATATTAACATAAGAAAGGAATTTGAAAAAAAAAAGAATATTCAAATTTGAAAATAAAAATTTAGATGTCAGATTTTCGTTCCGACTGGGACTCGAACCTACGGCCACTCGCTTGAAAGCCCAACGCTCTAACCATCGGGCTATCGGAGCTCTGTCGGTCGGATTTTTAAATATAATAAAAACTAAAAATGCACCTTGGTTATTATTGATTGAAAACCTTGAAATCTACAGGTCAAAAAGTTATAACTGACTGAAAATGTTCATCCCTACATAAAGACTCAATATTCGCAAAAGAAAGGAATTAAAAAAAAAAAAAAAGAATTTTCAAATTTGAAAATAAAAATTTAGATGCCAGATTTTTGTTCCGCCTAGGACTTGAACCTTGGGCCACTCGCTTTTAAGCCCATGGGTCTAGCCATCGGGCTGTCGGAGCTCTGTCGGTCGGAGTCTTAAATATAATAAAAACTAAAAATGCACCTTGGTTATTATTGATTGAAAACCTTGAAATCTACAGGTCGAATAGTTAAATTGACTCCGAATTTTCATCCCTAAATAAATAATCAATATTAACATAAGAAAGGAATTTGAAAAAAAAAAAGAATATTCAAATTTGAAAATAAAAATTTAGATGTCAGATTTTCGTTCCGACTGGGACTCGAACCTACGGCCACTCGCTTGAAAGCCCAACGCTCTAACCATCGGGCTATCGGAGCTCTGTCGGTCGGATTTTTAAATATAATAAAAACTAAAAATGCACCTTGGTTATTATTGATTGAAAACCTTGAAATCTAAAGGTCAAAAAGTTATAACTGACTGAAAATGTTCATCCCTACATAAAGACTCAATATTCGCAAAAGAAAGGAATTAAAAAAAAAAAAAAAAGAATTTTCAAATTTGAAAATAAAAATTTAGATGCCAGATTTTCGTTCCGCCTAGGACTTGAACCTTGGGCCACTCGCTTTTAAGCCCAACGCTGTAACCATCGGGCTGTCGGAGCTCTGTCGGTCGGAGTCTTGAATATAATAAAAACTAAAAATGCACCTTGGTTGTTATTGATTTAAAACCTTGAAATCAGAATTTTCATTCCTTTATAATTAGCCTACGTACTAATAGCATACTTTATAGCTCTTTCGCGAGTTATTTTCATGGAACTTTTCACGTTAATTAATAGCTTGGTGTTTTCTTTGAAGGTTTTATTTTATATTTCTCATTTTTTAGTTTATTAGCCATTAATTTTCCATCTCAATGGGACTTCTAGTTGTCCTTCAAAATTTGATTTGTCCACATTTAAAAATAAGTGTAGCCACAAGAAATGAGCGGTTTTATACAGTTTTGAACAAATAAAGCTATAAAAATTAAATTAAAAATGGTAGCTAAGATTAAAAGCGCGACTTTTCATTCCTATAACGGAAAACTGAGATTTTAATTAGTGATGTTCTAAATATCTGTATCCATAGATATCCGAGGGAAAATAAAGATGTGTATCCGTATCCGTTACTTTTTTGACGGATCATTTCTTTTTTAAAAATTTGAATAAAAGACTCTTAAATTCCGTTTAAATTAGGTTTTATTCCCTATTTAAATTATAAGGTATCATTTCAGAAGCCAATCTGTACCCCCCCCCCTTGTTGCAAAAAGGAAGGGGAAATAAGATTTTAAAAGTTTGTATCAGTGTGTCTTTTTGTGGCATCGTAGCTCCTGAACAGATGAACCGATTTTGATAGTTAATTTTTCGTTTAAAAGGCGACTTCATCGTAAGTGTTCTTAGTTTGGCTTTGTTTTTATTGAACTTTAACTACCGGACATGTTTTGTTCTTTTAATTTTTAATTTAATATTAGTTTTTGTTATTGATTTGGGGTTTCTGTGTTTCTTCGATTTTGTTTTTCTCGGCATCCTTCAAAAAAAGTGAGACTAAATTCTCTATTTACTGTGTGTAAAGGTGTTCCTGGCTCTGTATTTCGTCGGTCGGAGAAGTTCGGAGGAAAGGGTCAGCGCTGCATTTATGCTGAAATAAAATAAGAAAAATTATTTCAAGCCTGTCCAGTAGCAGCTTTACGCTCTTGCTCCTGTATCCTACATCTACCGAGTAAGTTACAAATAATTTTTCGCATCCCATCTAAGCATTAATGCAGCTCTGACCCATTCCTTCCATTTCTCCCTGAATTTTGGCAGAGATTTCTTTAGAGCATATCATAGTCTTGATTTTTTTTTTCAGTTGACGTTTTTTGAAGAAACTGCCATTATTCTGACGGGAATACCTTCCGTAACAAATTTTGCACTTGTATATTTGAATTGGGTAAAAAAAATTTTTTTTGAGATCCGTATCCGCGGATCTACTTTTTTAACGATCCGGCACATCACTCATTTTAATGCCTGGCCTGTGTGAGGTAGGTTGCAGAGACATACCTTGTAATCAATGTCCAAAAGCAAAAAAAAAATGTGTACGCAGCAGTTTGTAGTTCAACTAAACTATCTGAGGCCCAAATTAGAAATATTTTACGAAGTTGACTGTTTTTTCTAGTTCACCGCAAGGTGGCGAATTTCAACTCTATGTGCGATTTATCAAGTTAATTTCATAAATACTTCACAAATCGATTTCGCGTTTAAATGTGGGTAGGAATTTTACGAAGTATTTTTCAGCTCATGTCAAGATTTAAAATACATTTAAACAACAAATCACCATACACTTGATTCCATTTAACTGGTACAGAGGGCTCTCCCGATATTCTGAACACATTTCGAGGGTCTCAACGAAATTCCACTGATTTTACGTAAGCAGGTCACTAATGTCTGAACAACTTGTAATATTAGCATCCCAGTATTATTGAAAGCCAATTTTAACCCCGTTCAATTATTACCTTTCTATCAACTGAACGTGTTCACAAACATGGGTTTCGTTCGCATACCGCTACCGAACGGTTGATCACATGACAGATAATGATGTCAGCGATTGTTCACCGGTTGTTCAACCACTGATGCTTCATCGAACGTTTTCGGTTGATACGCGGCTACTTGCACAGACGTATAACGCGCAAATTATTTTATTATTATTATTATTATTTGTCAAATAAATCATGTGGATCAATCAAGCATTTTAAAGCTCGGTCGACTGGTGAAGCTATTAAAACGACTTCGGGAACAACCAGTTAACCAGTAACTCTATTAGAATGGTTAATCACCAGACGACCGGTAGCGGTGTGCGAACGAAATCATTACTCGGGAATACCTATGAATCATATTGGAAAGCGTGTATACTTCACAAATTCATCCTACTAATTTAATGTTAAAGTGAAGAAACGTTCTTTCCCTGGATATTGTGCATCACATAAAATATATTTCGACTGAGCAATATAAGATTTAAATTTCTGCCACTAACTGTATTTCAAGTATCCAACCAGTGTATCAAGCAGTATTCAAGACCTTTTAAGTTCGGCTTACCGTCAAGCAATATGCGGCTGATAATCAATTGGAAACCTTTTCACTTAAACTATTGGATGATAACACGCATCTTGCATAGCAGTAGACAATGCAAAAACAAATTGAGATTACGAACCGTTTGCAATATTGTAATATTTTATAGTTGAACGTTGAGTAAAACTTTTATTTTTTAGAAAGAAAAAAATGCGAGAGTTCAGATCCTATTGAGTTAACTTGGACATTTCTCTAGTCACGATGCCAACATTCAGCATCTCTACATTAGTAAGTGATACAGCTCGCAAGGCGATGCATTGAATATAGGCTACTAATGCACTATAATACATGTACCTGCATTTTCAATCTTCCTATATAACAAGCACCCTCTTAATCTTTATTCTGAACACTCATGGAACCGAACTGAAGTGTAGAGAGTCCACTGTAATAGCATGACATCAATCCCTACCTATACCAAACCAATTTTCTGCCTCCCGAACCCCCCCCCCCCCTCCTTTAATTTTACCACCCAATAATGCCAAAAAAAGTGGCGAATGTCACTTACCTTTTACTTACCAGAGGGTAAGGGAAGACATATTACCCTTTCCCATTTCCTTAGTGCTCCAGCTTGTCTAAATTTTATTTCAAAAGCAAATACATTCATACACATTGCCCTCATTAAGACAGGCTAAAACAATGACAGTTTTTGTCCGTGAGGAGCTCAAATGTTTTTGTTAATAGTTTCTACTGCGTAGCCAGTATTGAATGAATGAAAGGCGATACACTTTTGTATGGGAGAAAATTCTTTAAGAATGGCACAGTTTATGCGATACAGACAGGATGCTTTTGGTCCCACATCCGCAAAACTTGAACATTCTTCGAAAGTTCTTGATCCGTGCACGAATTTCACGACTTCCACCATCACGATATCTTCGATCACTGCTGGTCTTCAAATGTCAATCCGACAATTTGTGTGAATTTTACGTCACTAATATCAGCATTACTAACAGCATGAGAAGTACTGTTTATTTCAATTCTTGTTCTGTTCTTCTCGATCTTACCTTGAAAGAGAATAAAAAATCGTTATTTCTTCGGAAAGCAACAAAACCTATATAAGTATTCATGTATACTTATTAATACATTTTCCAAGATGAAAAAAGTTCCTAAACTTAGAAAACATTTTTATAATACAGATATTTTGTACTGCCTACCTATGTAAAAAAGATTGAGGATTTTTCTTTTCTAAAATTTGTTTAATATTATCATTATTTAGTTTGTTTCGAAAGAAAAATTTTGGTGTGCCACCCAGCTGCAGGGCGAGGGCCTCAACATGATCCTTGAATAGTTTTGTTTAAACAAAAGTAGTTTTTTTTTTATTCATAAAGAGTTTTTTCGGTTCTACATGTATTTTCGATTTTTCCAATTCAATGTTTCCATTCCGATAAAAAATTATATTAATAGCAAAGCTAAGCAGTTATTTCGTTGCTATAATTTGATGTTAACTTCGAATTGTAAGTTTATACGATAAAAGCAGTGACATAAACGAATCCACCATGGAGACAGATACATTAGGATTTAAGATAAATGAGTAATTTGTTGATAGGAACTATGAATATCGTAAAAACGGATGCACTTCAGCAAAAATAAACTTAAGAAATGAATTCAGCATCATGAAGAAACAAATGGAAAAGATGAGACATAGGAATTGTATAGCAAAACTGAATTTTGTCCACCTGAATCGGTGATTTTGCCCACTGTGCGGTGTGTGCTAATAGTGTTAGTTGACTTTTATTCCAGATAATCACCAAAAGTGGCAAACCTTCTTGCAATATGTTTTACTTTCGGTCAATCTTTTTGCTAACTTGAACCTTTTGCCATCAATCTGTTTCGTGAACGCGGTATACGGTTTCATGCATTAGGGAAGTCTTTTTGGATCACCCTCTATGATCTAAAAGCACTGAAAATTCTCGTTTGACTGAACTGAAAATAATTGTTTCTCTTCTTTTGGTCACCCCAAAGGATTATTTTCTGATTAAAAAGTAAAAATATCATTGCAAAAAATTGAAAATAAGTTCAAGATTTTCATGAATGAAGCACTACCTCAAGCTAAACGATCAGGCATAAGCTTCTATAATCCAGGTGTCGAATGCCTGGCCTTCATCCATCTTCATGTCATATCGTGAGTTATTTCTCGTGCATCTAAGATATAATCTCCATTGGGTACCACCACAGCTCTTCAAAAGTCACTCTGTAAAAATATTGATAGAATTTAGAGTTAAATACAACAAAAGGAGTTAACATACACAAGCAAAGAGAAGCAAATGGATGCAAGTGAACTTTTCAAAGTGTGGTTTAAACCGCGTGCTAAGTTTAACCCATAAGTTTAGACTTTCATTGAAAAGTATTTCTAAATCATGCTTTGTATCAGGGACCACCACACTTATCATCTCGTCCTAACACCGATGCTCCTGCTGCAGTAAACTCCCGATTATCGACGGAATAGGGTGGCACAGTAACCGCGGATTAGCGAAACCACGGATAATCTGAATAACAGGTAAAAAACGAATCTACTGTGTACAACAGCTAAAAAATATGCATAACATTCATACATACATTTGAATTTTTGCTAAAAATATTGTTACGTCGCATCTACCAACATTGAATGTGAAAAATATACATACGCATGTAAAAGGTAAAAACGAACAATGACACAATCATAAGTTTTGAAAACATTAAATGACAGTTAAAAGAAAATGTAAAAAGACCCGGGGTTAATCCGAACGCCGATAATCGTTAGTTTGCTGTATTTGTATTCATTTTCAACAAATTTTTGATTTTTGCAACTATACCTTTTTGCTTTTATGTGATTTTTATGTGTGTAATTTTGTCTGATATGATGACTGCTTAATTTTTAAGCAATTACATAAAAAAAACGCAAAACAACTTAAAACTTGGTACATATCGTCTTTCTGCTGAGTAGATTTTTTTCTTCAGTAATATAACTCGCAATAATCATTCATTTCTGTGAAGAAACTGTTGAGAGGTACATGGTATTCCGAGGTACGAAATTGAGAAAACGCCTTCACGTGCTTCGGAGCTGTAAGGGACTTTTTCGCCAAAAGCATCGATGTTTTTGAAATGTAGGTAATTCAAGAAAAACTATCAGTTCTACATTAACGTGAAGATACATATAGGTATATTCATCTCGTATGTATACGAAACTGAAGCGCATTTTTCTACTCTTTTTTTCAATATCTTGAAATGTTTTATCATGGGACGTCATCAGACTTAAGTTATCTAAACTATTTCTTTTAGTAACTGTAGCAAATCCAACGGATGTTTACATAAATCTATGATTTTCTGCACATCAAGCCATTTACGCAAGGATAAACTTAAAAATAAAAATCCTTATATAAATAATATCCGATGATCGAGTAACCCGCGTGCTTCAACAATGAAACTCGTGACACGGTATGGTAATTTGAAAATATATTTTTGAAAATATGTTTATCACGCAGGGAAATGCTTTATCGTGACAGAACTGAACTTGATCCGGTCACATAACTGTTTTACTGGTAAGACTGTCATTTCAAGGGAATGAAGAAATGATCAACAATGAATGCTACCTACTGGAGTTTAGGGTTATTGCACTGGAGTTAGGGTTACAATTTCAACTGTCAAAATATCACCAACAGGCAATGGCTTCGTTCAAATGTAGAAGCAATTTTCAGCGGTCATACATTGTCGTTACATTCTAGTAATATAATAAACACGTAAGAATGGGATAATGGCTCTCTGATCAGCAAATATTCTCAGTAAACAATAGTTTTAAAAAACCCTAGACAATAGCCATTAATCCTCATATAAATAATAACCGATGATCGAGTAACCCGCGTGTTTCAACAATGAAACTCGCACCAGAGCATGATCATTTGACATTGCGTTTTGGCAATGTTTGACATGCGGGGAAAGGCTTTATTGTGACAAGGCTGAACTTATCCGGTAAGTTAACTGTTTTACTGGTATGACTGTGTCATTTCAGGAGAATGAAGGAACGAAAAAATGGTCACAAATGAACGCTACCTACTGGAGTTTAGGGTGAATCCACTGGAGTTAGGGTTGTTATTTCAAGTATTAAAATATCATCAAACAGGTTATTGCTTCGTTCAAATGTAGAACCCGTCATCGCTTGACGTTTGACTTTCTTGTTTATTAATAACCTTCTGTATTTCATTCAGGCCCGGCTCCTGGAGTAAGCGACCTAGGTGGCCGCCTAGGGCGGCAGAACCTTTTTTTTTATAAAAAGTATGAATGTCTGTTTTAGCGCTATAGGGTTCACAGCTTCAATGCTAAAAGAATAATTTCGAGTGTGTACCATTGCTCGGATGTGAAAGACATAGTTCGGAATTTAACTACAAACTCAATTTAATTTAAGAGGTTGCAAATTGCGTGATTTAAAAATCTTTTGAAGATATTAATATCTGCTTCAGTGCCATAAGATGCACTACTTAAATGCTAAAAGAATAATTTAAAGTGTGTACCAGTGCTTGGATATGCAAAACCCAGTTCGGAATTTAACTAGAAACTCACTTTAATTTTTCGCACATTACTATTATTTTCATTCTATTAATATAAAATTAGTTTACATTATTATTATTATTATTATTATTATTATTATTTAAGGGGGGAGGGAGGAGGCACTTATCAATATCGCCTATGGTGACAAAGCTACTAGAGCCCGCCCTGATTTCATTTGAAACCAATGCAAATTCAAGAGTCGTTTTTCTAAAAGCTGGAGAAAATAGATGGGAACCTGATATTGATGTCTTCAATGTTTGCAATTTTTGTCAAAAATTTCAGGATATGTTAGTAGTAGGTTAATGTGGAGTAAATTGAAATGGTAAAACATTTTTTGTTTGTAGCAGCATCAATCTATTCACATTTTAACTACCACATGCAGTTTTTTGCAGTCAAACAATAAATTGTTTTAAAAATCAAAGTATATAATTATGCAATTCCTTTTCAGAATTATCTACACAACAAAGATATTAATTTCTGCGCGCATGTATGTGTTCCCCTATCTTCTTCGGACTGGCAACACCTAGTAGGTCAGTACTGGTACCGTTGGATACATAGAATCCAGGGATAGATGTTCCGCCCTTCTTCACCCCTCTAAACCTTGGGTAGTCGGACATCTAATCCTGAGAACATAATGAAGACATTCAGGAATTGCCTGACACCCCTGGACGGTCAGGATATCCGAGTGTTAAAAGCATTAAAATAATAAATTGTACTCGCCGCAGGCGGTACTGAGCCCGCGCAGGAGGCGAAGAGGGCTTGGCGAGAGAAAACAGCAGGGGGCTGAGTCCCCTAGCACTGAAATATGTTGTGATTTAACGGAAAGTTTCGTTATTATAAAATGATATAGCTTTGTAATAAACGTTTTAATTAAAAATTGGGCTGTACTGACATTGAGTGATGTACTTAATTTGGTAAATATTAGCCATGCATTGATTTAAAAATTAAATTCAAATTGTAAACTGTACGCAGAGCAAAATGAATGAGGTAAAGTGAAATAGTTAATTTCTTTTACTCTTTTATTCATTAAAAAAATTGCTTATGTATTCTACCCATTAATTTACATTCTTTCAGTAACTAATTCACTTGTTTATTCATTAATTCAATTATTTTCTTATTAATTAACTATTTCATTCACTCTTTTTTTTTCTCATAAATTAATTTATTAATTCAATTTACTTTTTGGGTTACTCTTAAATATTTCATTAGAAAAATATTTTACTTCTCACTTTGCCCCAAATATTTTTGAAGTGAAAGTATTCTAATATTTCAGAGCGTACAATTTTACTGCCAAAAATGAAAAATAATATTTCAATGCAAGTTTTATAAAAAGATATTTTTTTATATGAACTCTAATGTTCAGAAGTTTTTCCAATTTGCTCATTCTCCTAAAATGATAAGAAAAGGTGGAGTTCCTTTCTGTTGAAATAAGATAAGTTTGTCCTTGAGTAGAGCTCGAAGTTTAATGTCGTGTGTATACGGTGTGGCTATACGATCGTTTTCTTCTAAAGCAACGACCGACTCACCTGATTTTTTTCTTTTTAAATGACTATCACTAAACTCGAAAATCGCCCGCTGAGGTGAAAATTATTTCTACATTTGAACAAAGTTATTGCCCTTTTTTTTATATATTAATAATTGAAATTTTGAGGGATAGCCAGAGCCTGATTACCACAGGGGCATACGGGGCACAGGCCTCTTAGATTTCAGGGGGCCCAAAATCCCCTTTATTTATCATGCAAGTTAATTATAAATAATGGTTTCACTCAGAATCCAGAGTACAATGATATCATTGATATTTTTGCAAATGCCAAGATAAAGAAAAAATCTCTTATTTGTTGATAAAAATTTCCCTTAAAATTTTGATATTTTTGCAAATCCCAAAACCATTCCAAGTTTAGTCCGTATTTACTATTAAAAGTTATGCCACAGATAAGTTTGGTATTTACGGTTTACTGCAACGGGCAAAGTTTAACCACATCTTATATAATTATCGTATACTATACATCTCCTACTTTTTACATGTATATACTATATTGTGATATGAAGTACCACCAAATTTAGCATGGTTGTATTAATACGTAAGTATCAAAATATTCTATACTGTTTGACCATCGATTACATGGAAAGGCTGGTATCCGGTTTATAGGCGGAATTGGACGTATCTATTAGTTTATAGGGGTGTTAGTTGATTTGCTACAGATATGCACTTTTGCCTCTCTATTATTTAGCCTTAGTTTTGTAAAAAGGAAAATTTGCTCACAGCAACATTTTTTGAATCTGAAAAATATTCGATCTATATTCTCGCGGCAAAAATGAATTGATTTATTTATTCACAACAAAGTTTTGAGCTTACCATTTTGCTTTTACGTTCCTGAACGAAATGAAAATATTTTCTTTTTTTGTTGTTTTCATGGTAACTATTTTTGTTTTCCCTTATTTTATTTTAGAGAATGCAATAAATGAATAAGGCGCTAGTTAGATTATAAAAAGCGTGCATCAAAATCCCATCGTTATTCTCCCTTCCCCCCTGCTAGATTAATTCAGTCTTTACTTGGCAGATTGTCGAATTACATACAATCCGCCGTTAAACAGTAGCTCCATTTTATAGAATAAGCCGGAATGGAGGGCGGGGGACACAAAATGAATTTCATGACCAGTGTCTTCAAAAATTATACGGGGGGGGGGAGCCTGAAATAGAAATGTGCCCCGTGTCAAATATCAGAATGATCGGGCTCTGGGGATAGCATGACATGTTGACCATTTTTTTCGTTTCTTCATTCTCCTAAAAGGAGTCTTACCAGTAAAACAGTTAAGTTATTGGATCCAGTTTAGAGTTGTCAAAATAAAGCATTTGCGTGCATGTAAAGCATTATCAAAAAATATTATCAAATTAGCATGCTATGGCGCGAGTTTCACTGTTGTTGACGTCAGAGCGTTACTCAATCAGTGAATTGTCTGTGACATATATGTAGATAATGTGAGTATAAATAATTTGATAATTAATTGATGATAATTTGATTAATTAATTAATAATCTTGACTTTAAAAACAAAGGTGATTTAAAAATGCTATTGACAGTCTTAAGTTAGCAAAACGTTCTCAAATTTGATAGTTTTCAAAAAAGGTAAAGTTTCAAGGTCTCTTCGCAACGATTTAATAACTTTGAGACACAGCTACAGGTATATTACATATAGTGCAGTTTTGGATCCAGGTTGAAATTCCATGGAACTTGATTAACTTTTTAAAATTAACACTCTCAAAGTTATAAATGCAAAAGGAAAAGTTCAATTGCTCTGTAGGTCATGAGTCAGAAAATTTGAACAAAAACTGTAATTATTATAGTCCATCTTTAATCATCTTCTTTAGTTAAAGAGTCTGGAATTCGCTCATTTTGAAAAAAAAAAATGTAGTTTCAAGATCAATTGCACTGTAAGCCGTAACTCAAAAACTTGGAGATACAGATGCAATTCGAATATTCTACACAGAGTGTAAGAATCAAATGAAGCTTTGCTATATTTTTGAAAGAGGATAGTAATTGGGGTAAGAATTGGGAAAATACTTACAGCTGAAGTTTGCACATACATTGTACCAAGTACTAAACTTTTAAAAATAAGTAAATATTTTAAAGCTCTGAAGTAAAAATATAAATTTAACTTTAGCTGTTTCTCAATGTTACTGACTCATAGCTCATTGGTTAAATGCATTTGAAACTTAACGTCGCTCTTAATTACTAACTCTAAGACCTTTTAATTAAGGAAATTGATTGTATACCATGTGTTTTCAACCTCACTGTAACACTAAATCACATGGAGTATGACCTTTTCGTAAAGTTATGAACTTTGAGGCAGCTTAATTAAAAGGTTGTTTCGGTGCCATAGTTGTCTTAAAGTTTTTGAATTGTGGTATACAGATAGTAATTAATCTTGAAACATTAACTTTTTTAAAATCATTAAATTTGAGACTGTTTAGCTATTAGTACTAAAGAAAAGAGTTAGCCATGCTGTCTTGTATTTTTTCGAGTACTACACTATGGTGTGTAGATAAACTTATAGTTATTTCCGTGTGCTACTTATATCTGTAGAAGACATTCGAACCAAACGCAATTCAAATTAAAACCAAAATACAATTTTAAATCACCTTTCCCTTTAAACCCATGAGTGACCTATCAAGTTATTTGAACTAACTCGTACCAAGTATTAAGTAATATCCATGTTAAAGAAAAATTGACATAGGTCACTTATTGCTTTTGAAGCAAAATGATCATGCATAACCAACACCATATATTCACGAAATTAAACTTTGAGCTTTACTCAAGTACAAGCAAATAAGATTTATTATTTTTTCTTATCATACTAATATTATTAACACATACTGAATTTTTTATGAAATTTGAAAACATCAACTATCACAAGTTGTCCACGATTAAAAAAACACTCTTAAAAGTACTAAAGAACCTCGGACATCTTAGCAACCGCGGACATAACCCAGTAGAGGACAACAAACCTAAGATTGCCTGGCTAATACCGGACGTATGGTAAGCCCACTAGGCATACCACAGGGGTTAAGAAACATTTTGACTTTTGTTAAGGGATGAGTTGCTGACCAATGCCGTTTAAATATTTTATTACCATTAATTTGCTTTCTATACACAACAAAACAGGATGTTATGTAAAACTATAGGCATAAATACTCAATCTATAGGTTTTTGGTACAAGCAACACTCCTAGATTCCTGCACACAGACACAAACACATATGCCTGCACACAGACACAAACACATATGCCTACACACATACACACACGAACGCCTACACACACAACACTGCATACACAACACACACACACACACACGTGCATTCATACATACACACGCTCGTGATTGCGAAAAACATAATTTGAATTCAAGATGCCAAAAATTCAAATTAATATATTTTATTATTATTTTTAATTCGTTTTTGTGATAAAATGAGAAGATTAAAATTTCCAGCTGGGGCTAAGGACGTGCCCCTTGAGTAGTAAAAAAAAATAGAATTAACTATGCTTTTTTTACTATTTACTATATTTCCTCTCAAACCTATTATGCATGAATATTTTTTAAATGTTTTTACTGCTTTAACCTTTTTATTTTTTGGAGTTATTTAATTCAGTCACTTACTTATTTTCAGAAGAAAAATGTAGAAATCTTCATGTGTGAAGTAGAGTAGCAGTAAATATTATCAATCAATGTTCGTGAGCATTAAGTTACGTTATTCAATAACAAAATAATGTGCGTTACTATAAAGTTTTAAAAAAAACCTCAATAATACTGTTAGAATAC
Organism: Uloborus diversus; assembly: GCF_026930045.1. Classification (NCBI taxonomy): domain Eukaryota; kingdom Metazoa; phylum Arthropoda; class Arachnida; order Araneae; family Uloboridae; genus Uloborus; species Uloborus diversus. The sequence goes on from NW_026558761.1 coordinate 19,763, forward strand.
CGTTAACGCAGGCTATTTTGGCCAAAATTGAGAAAAAGATGCAACATTCTCAGGACACGTTTAGGTTTTTTTTTTATTAATGAGTAAGAAATAAACATGTCGAATTTCATTTACCTATCCTCTTCTTGTTAATAATAATTGTGGAATTTGTGTTAGGTTTTTTATTTTATTATGTACTCGCGGTACCCGCACGGCTTTGCCTGTAGTAGAAAATTAAAAGGTCATTTGGTTCGCCTGTATATAAACAATAAATGGATGATGAATTTTTTTCATATTTGCTATGTTAATTTGCTCGCCCATGTTATGGTTCCACGTTATGACAATTCGGTAATTTACTCGTCCATGTTGTGATATTTTGGTCGGTAAAATGTTCTTAAAATTTGAATAGAAAAGGAACAAAATCGAATTTTCGAAAAATCGCTTCGAGGTGCTCCCCCTTATGCTACGACCTAGTTCTTTGCCAAATTTCATGAAAATCGTCCTAACAGTCTAGGCGCTATGCAAGTAACAAAAATCCATACATCCAGACTTTCAACTTTATTATTAGTAAAGATAACATATGTGTTTTGTACTAATCTATGTCATGCTTCATATTTTATAGACCTGTGTTTCGGACTATGTGTGGCCTGTAGCTTCAAAATTGTTCATTGTGAAAAGAAAAGCTTGTATTTTGTTCTATGTAAATAAATTTCCCACAGATCCACCCCAAACCGATTATTTCAAGAAAATTGGATGGTACGGAGGTCTCTGAGAGGCTAATGCTAATGACACCCTTCAGGAAGTAATCAACAGAATCTGCTAGGGGGTTGCCACTAGCATGCAGTGATTTATACCAAGCAGTTTGGTAGCTTTTCTGAAGAAGCAAACCTAAAGGATAGGTTTTCCTTGTGCTAACATGTCTTTACAGGGGTGCCCCCCCCCCCTTAGATCAAGAAAGCACCCAACTATCACAAAGTCCCCTTCAAGAGCAAGATCCCTCCCCCCCCAAAAGAAAAATTACCCCTCAGAACACCCCCCTCCAAAAAAAAAGCAATGGCGCTATGACCCTCCCTAGGTGGGCACCCCTGCTTTGTAACCTAACAAACTCATACATGCAGAGACAGTTCAACACCTACTAAGAGTTTGCTGTTACTTCTTTATGATTATTATTTAACAGTTTATGAAGTAGTATAGTTTTACTTTCATTTTCGGTTAGGTTTCACGATTACAAAACATCTCCTAACATAAAAAGTACGACATACTTTGGCTCAGCATAAGACTTGGAAAAAATCCGTCTGAGGGGTTCGGAAACGAAAACAAAAACTTAAAGTAACTGATAACCCTCATCAACGGATAAAGAGAGGGATTGTAGCCTCAATGCATCAGTCCACAGTGAAATGGTTTCTGTACGGAAGATGAAGGGAAATTGAAAAATGTAGGAGGTCCAGAAAAAGACGACCCAAATGCATTAATTCTTTCAAATTTTATTAAATTTGTAGGAAAAAATTAGAAACTTTGTTATAAATTTGCAGGTTTAGGGGCATTTGCTGTTGAAAATTTTAATTGGTTAGGCTCAGTTTTCAGGGATACCCGTTGATGCGAAAGAAGGAGATGTTGTTAAGTGCATAGAACTTATGGAACCCTTTGTTTTTCAATCTGATTCTGTTAGTAAAATTATTCAACCTCTAGAAGTTATGAAAAGATGACTGTTTTCCGTGGACAGGTTGTGAGACAATAACTAGTCCTGCATACATACCTAAAAAACTTTAATTTTCCTTAAAACAAATGTGAGACTTAAATTTCTTATAAATGCTCTTTTTTAATTAAGAGAATTTTGTTAGTCCACAAGTCTTACTTTAACTTTATTCAGTTATAAAATGATTTATATAGGGAAACCACTTTGGGCTTAAGGATTAAGTAACATAAAAGCAAGGGTAACAGTGGTCTAAGTAAAAAACAATCAAAACGGGCAATAATACTTTTAAAAAAAAATTGAATTAAGAGTCTCTAGTTATGTAAAAGAAATTTCAGGGCTTAGTAAAAGAATAGAACACAAAAGTTTCGAGAAAAGATGGGAAAAGTTCCAAAATGTGGGGCAAAGTAGCCCGAATGACAATACACAAGTAGTTCAAGTGGTTAACGAATATAGTTTGCAGCTTAGCAGTAAAATAGTATATCTACATAGAATAAAATGAATCTCCAAAAAGCATCAGTTTGTGTGAACGCGCAAAACTTGAGAACCCTCCGGGCGATTTAGCTGAAATTTCAACGTATCTTTTTTCAGCATCGGTTTGCAGACCCGCTTGAAAAAAATTCGACGAGTAGTTATTTTATTTCAATTTAGGCCCAATTTTCACTTCAATTCCCAATTATGGGGGTGAAAATTACTTGCATATATTAATATTATACATCGTCGGAAAGGGTAGAACTTTCTGCGTTCTACTCAATTTGTTTCAATGTTCTAACCCTATTACTGCGGGAGTTATTTGCGTTTCTAGCTCGATTTTTTTTTGACTCATTTGAAATTGAGACACTATTTTCTTCATTAAATCTATCAATAAAAAGTGAAGTGACCTACAGTTTTTCTTTTGACACCATTGAAAAAAGCAACATTTTCTACTCCGGATCTATTACTGCAACATAACTAAGCTTTATATCCAAAGGAAAGAAAGTTACAAGCCTTTTCCAAGTCAAGTAAAAATCCCATCTCCATTCAAGTTCTTAACCATTTAATTTTCGCGTTCCCACGATTACGCTTTTTGAATCCATCTTTCGCATTTTAATTTCTCAAAAGTATTTTACTATCTGTCGTAACTGTTTGGAAGGGAAATTCTGCATGATGTGTTTTTTTCCTTTTATTTAGGCCTGATTATTGAATATACCCGTCACTTGACAATTTTTACTTTCAAGGTAGACCGGGCAAAGCCGGGTAACGCAGTTAGTTTTTATTATAAATTGACACGTTCCATGTACTTCTGAGCTGCATTTATTTCAGACTAGGTGTACTCTCCACGATGGTGATCGTGGTATACATGCAAGCTTAAAAAAAAAAAAAATCATTTGACCTTAAGCAAATTCCCATCCCACTCCGAAAAGTAAAAGAACCTCTTTCGTTAACTGAAATGTGCACATAATTTTACCTAAGCAATAAGCTTATTTCGTGAAAGAATGAAAATTAGGTCGCCGTAAAGTTGGATATGTTGACGACAATTGAGGCAGTGAGAAGCAAAGGGCTGTAAGTGCCGAAATAAAAATAAAAAAAAAAGAGATAACCTGTATAAAATGGTAGGAGAACATCTGCTCTGTTTCGGGTAAAAAAAATAACTAGTAGCCCTGGTAGCTGCTGCTGTACAGAATGATTTAGAAATAAAATTCAATGAAAGCTAGGATCTGAACTTCAAATTCGTTTTTCTCGAAGCTTGAAAAAGTCCATTTACATCCCTTTGCTTCTCACTGCCCCAATTGTCCGTCAAAAACTCCCTCCACCAAAGGAAAAATCGACTAATATAAATACAATTTAAAAGCATTGAAAACCACCGTAGCTAAGCTTTTAAAGGCAATTAATAAAACAGTAATTTGGAGTTATCAAATCCAAAAGAACTTACCAATTAAAAATCGAGAATAAAAGATTGAGATTTGACATAATAAAGATTTACGGTCTAAAAATATTAATTATAAATAAACAAAAAGAATCAATAAAATCAACACTATATTTATATATGAAAATAAAAAGAAACGAGACAAAAAGGTATTTAACTCGAGTGATTGAATTTCACTATCCACGCTGTGAAGGATCACGTAGCTCGCCATCAACCAATCACAAAGACAATAAATTTTGAAAAACGTCAGGCATTTGGCAAAGTGAGAATAAGCAATTTTTATTGCTTAATCAGAATCAAGGGAAAATCCAACTACTCAAATAAAAAAGACCTTAGTACAATACTTAGTACAATTGAAAAAAAATTAAAATTCGAGTTTCCACTGAATAAAAAAACAGTTTAATTTAAATATTGGTTTTGATACAACAAATGATCCCCCCCCCCCTCGAAGAAAAGTTACAGTTCACTCCGAGCACAAACAATGGGAGCTTCAATTGTCTCGTTTTGTTATGTTATTTTTCGCATGAAATTAACTGTGTCACCTGGCGTTGTGAGGTTGATGGAGAAAAGTCTGCCTCGGAAACAAAAACGATGTCAGGAGACCCATGTTAAATAGGGTAAGCAGAAAAAAAAATCTGATTTTTATTACAGGTGGTGCGGAGAAGGTGCCATTGATGGAGCAACGTGTACGTAACAAATATGAAATTTTTTGAGAAATTTCTTGACCTACCACAATTGCGTTGAAGTTTCGGCCCAATGCTGGTATTTACTGTTTTTAGCAAAATTAGTTTAAGATTTATTTTTTTATTTTTAGATGCGAAGAAAAGGTTTAATTGGTGGCACTAAATTCCCATAAAAAGTTTGAGGTGTGTAGAATTTCTTTGCTGCAAATGCGTAGAACTTTCGTCAATTTTCTGTTTAACGTTTTCTAATAAATTCTGTCGAAACGATAAAATGCCGTTTTCACCGTTCGTCACGCATGAAGCACTTTTAGGTGCCTTGCTGTGTCAACTACACATTGTTTAATAAATAAGCTTATAAATTTTAATATAAATCAACTACACATTGTTTAATAAATAAGCTTATAAATTTTAAAAAATCTCAAATAAGCGGGAAAAAAACTTCGTTGATGACTGCGTGTTTTAAAAACAACGGGATTAACACAGAACTCAATCCTAATCACTAGGTCGATTTTATAAAATAAAAGCAAAGTTACTACTTCTAAATTAATAGCAGTTGGATGCACTCTCGTAAGAACAGAAGAAAAAAAATCATTGCCGTAGTTGAAAATAAAATGCCGAAACAATTGCAACATTTGGTGTGATAAATAAGATAAACTGCAAGACCTAAGACTTTTCTGGCCCAATCGAAACTAAACTGATGGGATATGGAAACCTACTGATGGTACGTTAAATAAGCAATCGAAAGGAGAAACACAGAAAAATTGATCATGGATTTAAAAAAAAAAAAAAAACATGCACTTGATAGTCGTGCAACTGTGTCAACTGGACTACGCCTATTACGTGGTCTAGATGGCTCAAAGCTACCTACAGAACTCTTTCCTTGCACTTGAGTACCTCGAAACCGAAATGAACCATAAGATTCCACGATTTGTTCATAATAATGAGTTAATTTCCCCGTATGATTTGCCTTAAGAAACACCCAGGGTGTACAAATAGATCTATACACATAAATAATAATGCCAACCTGAGAATTCACAATAATGCAGTCACAGAGACGGTAACTAAAGAAAACCAAGATACCAAAACATTGTTACGAAAATTAACAGCGAAATATACCGCAATTCAAAGAACAAATAAGGATCAACTAATTCGAGAGTTTGAAAGAGTCTAAAAGTTTCGAGAGACTATCTGAATAGTGAAAATATATATAAAAACCACATTCAGAATAAAGAAAAATTCTGAAATAGCATCAACAGTATATCTTTGAAAACGAAAAAAATATATATTAGGGTTGAAAAAACAGTACGAAAAAATTTCCTTTTGAACAAGGACAATATTCCAAAAAATTCACCAATGGAATAAAGACGCTGATCAAAACAGTAAAATTTAGGCCCAAATTAGATCAAATTCAATACCAATGATAATTTCAATAATAAATTTTCAGTCAACGTCTCTAGGATGCAGAATCATATTAACAGACATTCATAGCAAAAAAAAAAAAATCAAAATAGAAAAATGTCAAGTTCCCCATTATCAGAGAAGCCTAAAAATATTTGGAGAATTTTTTGTCCACATTTGAGCTTAAACGGCAACAATATGGTCTTTCTTCAGCGAAAATCACTAAAAAAAATCTACATCTGGCGCAGACGATTTTAAATGTTAAATTGAATTTCCCTTACTAAAAAATGCCCTCGCTAATATCTTTCCCCCGCTTGAGGGTAACGCGGCACATACGTGTATTTAGCCAATAATACTGGACTAAATCCAAAATCTCTTAGTTCGACAAAAATCACCTGTTATCTGACTTTACCTGAAGTCAGATAACTGTTCTATTAAAGAGCAACAGTATAGCTCAGCTTATACTTTCCTATCTTTACTGGTGTACGCTGGTCATAATTTCGACATTGTTGGAACTGCTACTCGCGGCGTTTTCCATTGAACATCTTCTATTGCAGAAAACATTTAGGAGGAATGCTACTCGGATGAAGACTCCGTACGAGTAACAGAAATTGCCACTGAAATTCAACTTCAATTACTGATTAACCTCAATGGGTTGCGACTGCATAAATATATAGAACAGTTTTCAAAAACGTCTTCAGAAGAAACAAAGCAGACTATGGTACTGGTACAAAATTAGGGCTATGATGGAATCCAGCAGACACGGTATAAACAAAAATTTTAAAACATTACCGAAAACGATGCAAATGTCGAACAGAACAAGTCACTTGTTCCAATAAAACAAGATTTAATTATTGACGGTTAAGGGAAAAAATACTATTGCTATACCTCTGCTAGATATTGCCGACCCATGCGAATATGGTTAGCATCCTATGCCTGAAAGATTTTTGATGCATGGTTCTGAAGTAACCTCTCAAGCACTCCAACCAGTTGTTCGGTTTTCAGATAAGGCAGCAGTAGCGCGCAGTAAGCTCTGGCAGCATCACCGATTACATTTTTCGCTAAAATTTCCATGAGTACGAAATTCTAACCCCTATTTGAGAAGTGGTAGTTGACCCCACACAACTATGGTTCCCAATCCGAATCATGCGGGATCCTGCATGATATTAAGCGGGATTGAGAGCCAAATCCCGCGATATTTTCAATCCCGCAATTTTGTTCCGTGTAAACGTTTTCCAACTTTTGCCGCTCATAAAATTTATGCTATTTTCACAAGCATAATTTGAAGTTTGAAGAACTTTCCTCTTATATCTGCAAGAAGAGCAAAAAAAAACTGTGCCTCATGTGATGAACGGTGGATTAACCATTGAAGAACGCAATAAAAATCGAGTTTTTTTTCTGAGACTGAATTAATATTCTTATTTGAGAATTTAGTTTTTAAACGTTCAGCAATTGAGCAAATGCGTAAAATTTAAAACATTTTCGATAACCATCACTAAAATTTAAAATCCAGAAAATTACGCTTTTGAAAAATACGGATAGTATTACAGATTGCAAAATCCGCTGGGGTAGCCTCAGTGCAATATTGGAGAACTTTTGTAAGCTTAAGGAATGCATTCAAAACCTTTAGCTTAAAGTGCACACTATTTTTCTACAAAGAAGAAAGCAATGTAAAACCTGCCATTAATTTATATATTCGGCAAAACTCTAAAACAGGCGACAGAAACTTTGATGAAACATAGGATGACTTGCATGACAGAGCAGTAAGTTAATCTGCTCAAGTTTCTGAATGTTTCTTTCAAATGAGAGGTAAAATTAGTGAAGTTATCCAAAAACTTTTACTGAGCTTACGACTTGGTGAAACCAAGTAGCACTTACCCCTTGCACTAATGAATAAAATACACTGATTCAATGACCAACGTTTATGAAATAACAAGGGTATTCTTAATGCAAATTAAACTGGATACAGAAATTTATGCACAGCCATCATTTTTATTTGAAATTTGCAGGAGCAAAAACCAAGCATAAGAGTAGAAAACCTAATTCAGAAGATGAAGAAGATAATGGTGATTTTTTGTAAAAGTGGAGCCACAGCACGTGTTTTCGTGAAGCACATTATTTTTTGAGCAAAAATACTTTCTCATCCTGTACTAGCGATGCTTTGTAAAGATGCATTGTACTTTTTTTCGGCACTTTTGCGTACCAAACAATAATTATTAGTTGGAATTTGGCTTTTATAGTGCTCTTCAATTGGTGTACGGAGTTCAAAAAAACTACTAATTCAAGTACCAAAAGTTCCTCTATTTCTCTTTTTTTAGAAGAATAAAGTCAATCCTGCGGGATCCCGGAATCTCGTGGGACTAGCTCTTCATAATCCCTGCGCGACTGAAATTGGCACGGGATTGGAAACAATACACAAAACTCAAAAAATCAGAGTCTCCAGAAACATTAAATATGATTATAGCAAGCATACAATAAGGCAATCCATTATTTCAACGAGATCATACGTCCCATTTTTTGCAAAATTAAATAAGCTGTGGTTTTACCATATTTTAATGTAGAGAAATCGAGTAGTGTAGAAGGGCAGTGAATCTTTGTACAACAAAGCATTTCGGGGTCGAAATTTTCGGGCCTGGGTAGGGATAAGGCAGAAAAGTATCTGAATAAAATTCGCTAATTTCTAAGGGATTTTATTAACATCACTCCAGGAACTGTTAAGAAACTGCGTTTTCAGCGACGTATACACTGGTCAAAATAAGAACAACTCTGTTGGAAACTTTTTCTAGAAATATGAAGAAATTTTAAAAGATTGCTCAAGACTTTTCTCTGAGAGGACATTCGCTGTCCTCTGTGACAGGGATTTTGGGACAGTAAAACAGATAATACAGATTATTACCGTGTGAAATTCCAACTCTTATGAGTAAAGTTTTGAAATCACACCAAGATTTACCGTCAAATCTGCTGAAATCAATGAAATCCGTAGCTTCTAAAACAAGTGCCCTTCATTTTTTAAGATTACCTAACTCTCAAATGTAGATTTTGGGAAAATGATTCTACGGGATGACAAATGTTTTCAATTCTCAACATTCATGTGGTGATTTTAAGAGATATTTCTTTGGACGTTACGAACTTTAACTCTTAGAACTAGATCATTTAATGTTCATACGCGAGCAGCGACATCGCTCAAACAGAAAGTGATGTAACGTGATTAGATTTGGCGCGATTCTGATGAAAATGTTTGTTGTAAGAAAGATGATGCTGTAGGAACTGATGTTTGTACTTTTTCGATATGTGCTTTGTCCGTATAATTAACAGGGCCGTATGCAAGGTGGTGGTTTATAGGGTTCAAAACCCCTCCGAAATTTTTTATCCAAAGAAATGCTTTTCATTATTTATTTATACTTTGGTGACAAAAATAATTATTATTTCACTTTTATTTGTGAAAGGAAATTAGTATGACTGAAAAATTGTATAAACTCATCGTGTGTTTATGGTAGTTATTGAGAAATTCATTTATTATGTAACAATATGGCGTTTTGTAAAACATCCCCTCCCTCCATTTAGATAATCTATTGTAACAAAAATCTATAGAATACACATGAAACCAAATACGATAGACCATATAAATGCTTCGAAAAATGATTTTGGTAAAACCCCCTCCGAAGCAATAGTCTGGTTATGGCCCTGTAATTAAATGTGTAATTGTGTCAACATGGTCTTGTCTTTGATTCTAAAGAAACCTTTAGACGATCAAGGTCACATTCATGTTGAAATGTTCGATCAAAAACCAAAGAAACGGTTTCAGGCTAGTTATTTTACAGACGGTATTCAAGAGAATACTGGGCTAAAATAATTTAAAATTTTTTTCACAATGTAGAAAGAAATAACCGAGATCAAGATGATTATTCAGTGCAATTTTGAACATAGTCAGAGTAATAGGTGCATCGAACTAAGTCTGCCAAACTAAACAAGAGAAGAACAGAATCCGAAGATTTCCATGGAGAGTGTCTTTAATGCAAATTGATAGTTTTATACACATGTGAAGCTTTTGCTTTGGTCTCCTGTTTAAATATTTTAATTATTTTTTTAACACTAGACACCATCATTCAGCAAAAAAGAAAAGACTAATAGACTAAATAAAGAGGAAAATACAAGATAGATTTTCTAAAGATAATGATTTCATGCATACGGATTTCATGAATTATTTTTGTCCCTATGTCATTGAACTTTTGTCATTAAACAGTTTAAAATAAAATCCGTCTTCCTTGATTTAAATTCTCATCACTCTAAACTCGACATTCTGGTTATTGATTGAAGTAAGGGCATAAGTCCAAACTTTTTTTTTAATATTAAATTTAAGGGACGAATAAACTGTTATTAAAGGTGAAGTAATGATCCTACTTACGGCTCGATTAGTCATAAAAAATCTTGTAGAATTTAATTTATTTTTGAATGAATTCATCACTTTTTATTGAATCTTTAAAAATGCCATTAGTTTGATTTATGCTCTTTCTGAAATAATCGATGAATTAATCCTACATGAGCAATACTTTAATTTCGACAAGTCTTGTCGATAAGACTTCTATAAACACTTACTGTTTATAAAAGGACAACGATAACCATTTTCAAAGAAATAGCGTTTTTTCCTCAAAACAAACATTTTATTGTCATCGAGTAGCATGTTTCAATGTACTATAGAACAAGGAAATGCATGAAATTATTTTATCTGCTTTCTTGATACATATATTCCTATGTGAGTAGGTGAAAAACCTAAGTGGGTATTTTTCCGGGCATTACAAGACAACCAAAATCTTGATGATACGATAATTATTTCGAGTACAATGATCAATTTTTGGGTCCTAAAATTAAATTTCTAATGGAAAAAGAATTATTCATCGAGTTTTTTAAACGGCCTGTAAACCTTCCCAGCACTAGACAACACAAACTAAACATTTCAACGAAACTGGTTCGGTAGTTTCCAAGTTTTCCCCAGACACACACAATTGAAATTTGTGTTCTATTTAAGTAAAAGATAGGTAAACTCTTAAACATTCTACTTTGATTACGAGTAACGTACGAAATAGTTTAAATTTATTACTGCTTAAAAACTTTGATTATAACTTTGAAACATTGCATGTGTAATGCCTTGTAAAAACCCCATATTATTCATCTTGTGATATCAAAACGGCAACGCAAACTATATACAAGTAAGGGAATGTGGGGCAAAGTGAAATAGTTGAGATGACTTAGCTTTTTCAAAATGAACAAACTAGAAACTTGTTCGTTCTTTATGTACTGTAATTTTCAAAACAATGTATTTAATTATATAACTTGCATTGAAACATTGTTATTTGTAGCACTAAATTTTTGCCTTCAAAAAAAAAGTGGAAAGTTTACTCTTTTTTTTACAGAGCAAAGTGAGAAACGAAACTTTTTTTAATGAAATGTTTTCATTTCAATAGTAAAATATACTTTTTGTCAAATAAAAAGGCAACAAATAACAGTTTGCAACAAAAATTTCTGTTGAGTAAGATTTTTGAATTGCTTTAGAGTAAAATTGGCTTGCTTAATGTCAAAAACGAAATTTATTCTTTTTCTTCGTGCTTTTCTTACACCTTCCTTACACGAATGTAACCACTTCCCGCGGGAGAGCGTCTGATACAAGAAGCTGCACTGCGTTCTTTTTAAATGACAAAAATCTTTTTTAATTTAATTAAACTGGTTATTTCCCGTATAACTGTTGCGATAAATTCTCATTCACTTGAATGTCAAGGAACAGCATTTAACTTTAATAATTCACAGTAACACGAAGAGGAAACTTCTTCGCATTGCATATTCATATGCACTATATGTAGCTTTAGCTTAAAAAATCCCCCACTTTTTTTGTTCAATATTTTCTCCAAACTATACTGTACTAGCTGCGTTGCTCGGCTTTGCTCGGTCTACCATAAAAAAAATTGTGACTCATGCTCAACAATTAGGCTTAAATAAAAGAAAAGGATCACAGCAAAATTTGTCTTCCAAACAATGATGACAGTATTAAAATACTTTTAAGAAATTATAATGCAAAAGATTGATTCAAAAAGTGTAACCATGTAAACATAAAATAAGTTTTAGAAATTAAAGTGTGAAAGATACAATGGATTCAAAAAGCGTAACCATGGAAACGCGAAAATTAATTGGTTAACATCTTAAATGGAAATGGGATTTTTCGAACTTGATTTAAAATGTCTTGTAGTTTTTCTCCTTTGGAGTTAGAAGCTTACTTTTTCGACCAAAGGTCAAGTTAGATCTGGAGTAAAAAATGTCGATTTTTTTCAATGCTGTCATTAAAAAAACTGTACGATAATTCCTTCACTTTTTACTGATAGATTTAATGAAGAGAGTAGTGCCTAAATTTCAACTAAACCTAAAAAAAGTCGAGCTAAAAACGCAAATAACTCCCGCCGTAATCAAGTTAGAGCATTGGAACAAAGTGCGTAAAACGTGAAAAATTGTACCCTTTCTAACGAAATGTAATATTAATATGTGCAAGTAATTTTTCGAGAATTTATGTGAAAATTGGGCCTAAATTGAAATAAAAAAAAGAACTACTCATCGAATTTTTTTCGAACTGGTGTGCAAACCTTTCCCGGGGCTAAAATAAAGATACTGTGAAAAATTTCAGCGAAATCGGCCCTGTAGTTCACGAGTTTTACGAGTTCGAACTTGAATTTGTTGCTTTGATACCAATAATGCTTAAAACATTGACCTGAGAGATTAAAAATCAGATCTGTTTTGGACTCAGAGGCCATACTTCAGTCAAAAACAAATTAAAGATCAACGAAAACTCTGTTCTCTAATGTGATAACTTATTAGTATGAAGACAGCTTTAAAAGAAATTCAGCCTATAAAGGAATTAAATTTTTGCTTAAAGAAACAGCAGCAAAAGTGAAAGTCGATTATTATGTCCCTAAAATTATTCAGCTTTAATGGCGGAAAGTTATAATTAAAACTAGAGACGTATCAAGTAGCACTTTGGTCGAGTAGCCGAGTACTCGGTTTTCATTACTCGGCCGAGTACCAAGTACCAAACAACTTATACCAATCTTATTATATATGATATGTTCAAGACCGCCAAACATAAATAATTTTTAAAAGCAAATAAAACAAATGTGCAGGAACACTGCAGACACCTGTTTCTGCGTTACAAAGAACCTCTTTTTCAGTGCATAAAATGTGCAGCTAAAGAATGTAAAGACATCGCCAAAAAAATCAGACTTTTGTTGGATGCCTCTAAATCCACGATCTCACATTTTGTGCATTGAAAAAGGAACTCCTCGTAATGCCCAAAACACGCTGTCTGCACTGTGCTTTTCACGTTGTTTTATTTCCTTTTATTTTTTTAAGCAAAGGTATTTCATATTTCTTATAACTATTTTTTTTGTAGCAAAAAATCCATTTTTAATATAAAAACTCCATCTCTCCTTTTTTGCACAATTTTTAATAAATAAGTTTTATAAACTTTGGGGACATAAACTTCATTATTCTCAAAATTTAAATTTCACTTGTATATGATTGCAGAATATTATATATGCTTGCACTTTTTTATAAACTTTAATATCTGTCTTGGACAAGATTCTATTTTTTTCAACTACTCAATATTGGCCGAGGTATCTGATCAAAAATTTCGCCGAGTACCGAGTACTCATTAAATTGGCCGAGTAGGCCGAGTACCGAGTAGTTGACCAAGTACTCGGTACGTCTCTAAATAAAAACACAAAGTTGATTACTTTATTCATTACTAGTGGTACCCGCACGGCTTTGCCCGTAAAAAAAAAATTAAAAGGTCATTTGGTTCGCCTGTATATTTACAAAATAATGGATGATGAATTTCTCGCCAATTTGCTACTTTAATTTGCTTGCCCTTGTTAACGTTCCACGTTACGATAATTTGGTAAATTATTCGTCCAATGTGGTAATTTAATCGTGATAATTTGCTTGGTAAAATTTTCTTAAAATTGGAATAGAAAAAAAACAAAAAATCGAATTTTTGAAAAATCACTTCTAGGTGCACACCCCCCAAGCTACTAACTAATTTTGTGATAAATTTCATGCAAATCTGAAGAACAATCTAGGTGCTTTGTGTGTCACAGAAATCCAGACATACACAGATACATACAGACTTTTCAGCTTTATTATTAGTAAAGAAGTCCGAATCTGGTAAGCTGTGGCTTCACACTTCTGCCTGAGGACGGTAGAAAAGATTATTTTTCCTTAAATGCTTATAATTGGTGAGAAAGATTGTGAATCAAGTTTGAATAATTGTGAAAAATAATATGTGTAATGAGAAAAAAATGCCTGTTTTATTCATTATATTTATTTATTATTTTTATAATTTTTGTTCTATTGCGGCTTTTTGCTTTTAGTAAGCTAAGAAATTTTTTTATAGGCACGATACATTGATTCCGAAGAGCCTGAAATACTCAAATAAAAAGACAAAATTAGCAATATCTTTTACACGCAAGTTTCAGTTGGAATTGGAAATGTAAAACACTTCAATCAACCTTTAGATTAGGGGTCGAATAAGAAGTAAAAATACCGAATATAACCTAAGATTTCGTTAAGTCCGATCCCATCTTCGTAAGATTATAATTATTGGGGGCACTAATTTAAAATCGAATTAGATCTCCTTCGCAGTTTTGGTAGTGAAAAGGTATTTGCTGATGTAATATAGTGAGCCAATCTAAAGAATGCATTTTTATTCGTATGATGATTTTTTTTTTTTGAAATTTCAAGTTATAAAAGAACTGACATTACATTTTCTTTTAGCAATATTGAATAAAATTCCCAAACCTTTCCCGAGATTTGTTGCTATTTCCCTGTCGGTAGATGATCCAAAAAAGCTCAGTGATTTTAAAAAATCTTGTTAATTATAAGTAGAATACTTCTAATCGATTGTAGTACATAAAAAAAGGGATCTTAAAATGACTTTAAATTTTGCCTATTGATTCTGCTTTTGCGCCTAGGAAGCCAAGTAGTTGTAATTATCTTTATTTTTTGTGTTTTCCCATGATATCTAGAATCTTTGAAAATGTATTTAAATTTTATGTGTGTTCTTACCAGCAAAAATTCTCTTCATTTCAGGTACAACTGTCGGTGCTGGGCTTTATTTTTAGTTTAATATTGGTTCGTATGCAAAAAGGGCAGGAGTATGAAACAATAAAAGAGCTTTACAATTTATAAACTGATACTATTTTCCTTAGAGACATACTTGGCGAGGCCATATGCTAATTTGGGATTCACTTGAGCGTCGTGGGGACCTTAGAGCAGGAATTAGTTATAGCAAAGCTTCAGCAAAGATCCCAAGTCACGTGACCGAACAACGACGGATGGTCGACACGTTTTGCGTGAAAGTAGCTAAAGAAACCCCTTATCTTCCAAAGCTGTGCATTAAAATCAATCACGTGATTTGGGGTCTTTGCTTTACGATTAAAAGTCCTCACTCTCTCAATTTTATCTCTTCTCAATGATGGGGACCTATTATATTTTCTAGTTAGATTAGAAGAAGAATTATATAATGCTGCCCTTTCAGTAGTGCAGAAAAAGTCTACAGATTTTCAGAAATGCAACAGTTACAGTCCCTCAGAAAAAGTAAACGAACAATAATACGAATCGTATATTATATAATATACAAACTTTATGTCCGGCATTAGTTCTCGAAGCAGCAGTTTCTAAAATTTCACATTTTAAAAACAAAAGGTAATCTTTCGAACTAAAAGCTACAGTTTTGAAGTTTAATGATTAAAAAAATAAATAAAATAAATACATGCATGAATCACGAAAATTATAAAACTGAGCACGTAGTACTAAATATGAAAAAAAAAAAGCTAATCAAACTTAACTAACCTGCCTTTTTTTAATTAGCTCCGTTTTCTCAATGCATAGTTCCTTTCGCAGCCGCATATATCCCAGCATGAGCTTTTCCTTGTACTGAAAAATAAAGCGTTCTTAGTGGTGAGGACAAAGTTTCCTTTCTTTGCATCTGCAGGTAAGGAAAACACTTTTATATCAGTATAGACAAGTAGTGACAGGTTGCTTTTGTTGCATGTAAACTCTGTCGGTAACGAAAACACATTTACAGATTTCATTTGGCCTTTAAAAATCCTCATTGATAACTACACTGCGCGGCCAAAAAAAAAAAAAATAATTTGCTTCTTTTCGATTCCTACAGTGGTGGACAAAATCATAGACTATTTTTTTTTCTTTTGTTTCAATTATAACATGACTCAGTTTAAATTATTTTCATTGAAGTGAATATGAATAGTTGAAGAAATAGTTCTAAAATTAGTACATCTTATCAATTAAATTAAAAAATTCATGAAATTAGAAAATTTAATATTTTATCATTACGTGAAACCTGGACAAAAGTATAAACTCAAAGGTAAAAAATCCAGGATTACGAGAAAGTTTCGTTCGAAAATGTTAATTTAACGCCAAAGAATGAATGAATAAATGTTGCCATCACTGATTGCTAAAAGTTTTGTTTTTGGAAATTAATGAGAAACATATAAATGCACCGCTGGACAAAATTATAAACTCATTTTTTTTTTCCATTTTTTCAATCATATTTAACTCTGTTATTTTTTTTTCCAGTAAAGATAAATAAATGACTAAATAGTCCTAAATTCAGTATAACTCAAACTTCATAAAATAAATAATTTAATTTAAAAAATTCTCAACTTTAATATCTTAATTCGCAACTCCAATAAACTATAGGGGCGCTGCAGCCACTGTCTAATGGCGGATGAAAAAGGTAAAACAAACGGATGCCGTAACTTATAACTTGCTTTGAAGCTTAATGCATGACAGTAATATTTCTTCGTGCTTGTGGGAAATTTTCTTTTCTATTCCTCTGAAATTACATTTCACCATAAATTCTCTAAAGCCTGTAATTTTCTCCAAAGAAAACACGTGGAACGGAATGTTTTACCTTTTTCTTTAGTATTGTTAATCACCTTTTGCTCATCTGATTCCTATAGGTAACTGGTTATTTCAGCAAGATAACGCGAGTGTACACACAGCGAAATGTACAAAAGAATGGTTCAAGCGCTGGGGTATCAGTTATCAAATGGCCAGCTCGTAGTCCGGATCTTATTCCGATTGAAAATATTTGGGGGACCATGGTTCGCAAAGTTTATCATGATGGGCACCAGTACCAAACCACAGAGGAATTAAAAAGGGCAATACTTTCAGCATGGAACCATATGCCACTGCAGCTGTTGGAAACTCTTGTGAAATCTATGCCTAGCCGCATATTCGAGGTAATTCAGAAAAACGGTGGCCCAAATCGTTTTTAAAAGTTAGTAGTTTACACTGATGGCTAGATTTCGTGCAGTGTTAATTTTTAAAGTATTTCAAATATATATATTTTTTTTCAATTTGTCCATGTTAATAGCAAAGCTACATTTTCCTAAATCTCTGCTTTGTTTTGCTAAAGTAATTGCAAATGTAACTTAATTACTCAAAAAAAAAATTTATTTTGTCCGCTTATAATTGTGTTTACGCAGTATCGTAAGTTTGTAATTTTGTAGTTCAGCATTGGTTCATTTTTGGATATTAAATTATTAAGTATTTGAATAAAATTCTACCAAACTTCGGAGTTTCTTACTTTTAAGTTAATACTTTTTTCCAGGCTTTATGTGTTATGAAGATATTCAAGTTGAGAATGTTTTAATTAAATTATTTATTTTATAAAATTTATGAGTTATACTGAGTTTAGGACCATTAAGTCAGTTATTTATCTTAACTGGAACAAAAAAAAAAAAAAAACGAGTTAAATTATGATTGAAAAAATGGAAAAAAAAAAATAAGTTTATAATTTTGTCCAGCGGTGCATTTATATGTTTCTCATTAATTTCCAAAACCAAAACTTTTAGCAATCACTGATGGCAACATTTATTCATTCTATGCCGTTAAATTAACATTTTCTAACGAAACTTTCTCGTAATCCTGGATTTTTTACCTTTGAGTTTATACTTTTGTCCAGGTTTCACGTAATGATAAAATATTAAATTTACAAATTTTCTAATGTCATGAATTGTTTAATTTAATTGATAAGATGTACTAATTTTAGAACTATTTCTTCAACTATTCATCTTAAATTCAATAAAAATAATTTAAAATGAGTCATATTATAATTGAAACAAAATAAAAAAAATTTGAGTCTATAATTTTGTCCACCACTGTATGTTAAAAGGCCTCCCTGAATCCAAACATGACATCCCTTCTCCTCCCATTCAGTTTTTTATATATTTTTTATTGTCCTTAAACACTAAAGGAACTCTGTAAATGTGTTTTCTTTACCAACAAAGATTCAATGCAAAAAAAGCTACCTTCCTGCACAATTCCAACTTACATTCACAGATTTAATTTAGATTACAAATGAACATAGGCAAGCTTACATTGTGACATTTAATGTATTTATTTATATTTCTGGAGATGCACCTTCCTCCTCCTGCTTCCCCCTCCCCTCGCTTCTCATCCTTTAAAATTATTTTCCCTTACAAAGTGCAGTTGAAATGCATCAAGTTTTGGACCAATAAAATTTTTTTTAACTGAAAAAAAAAACAAAAAAAAAAAAAAACGATATGATCAGGAATATTCGAACTATCGGAATCTTGCCGATTTTGGAGTAGCACATTTTTGAAGTATGTGTTTGATCCATTCATTGCTTATATTACCGTGAACAGCACAAAAGTCGTATCCGCACTTTTTATCAAAATTGAGTTACGCTCACCACCGCTTCTTTTTGTCACATATTTCACCTTAATGCAATGTTTTAAGGTCATTTGTCTAGGAAAAGCTTTTTTTTTTAATTTTTAAAAAGTTGCACGTGAATCAAATATATAGACGTGCAAAAATTTAAACGGGAATTTCTCATTTTGAACTCAGCTACAGATACGACTTTTGCTGAATTGAAACTGCAACTTTCGGAATAGCTTAACCTCAACATAATGCATGTAAATATCGCTTAGAAAGGTGCTAAATGGGTTCCCCGTAGCCAGACCATCTAATATAGTTTAAAATTTCCCACTATAAACAAAGGAACATTGCTTGAGACAGGTACGAGTAAGGAAAATTTCCTCAATTTCCGTAAGGATGAAATGAAATGCAGAAAGTCTTCTTTGATGACATAACTACGAACCCTCAACGGGAACTTTCGTAAATACGGAGGTAACATCAAAAGAAGTCGTAACAGAATTATTTGTAACGAAACTATGAATTTTTCTAACAAAATCTACAGAATTTAATAGCAAATAAATTATGACTTCTACGAGGAGAAAACACAAAGACTAAATTTTTTTGTAAGTTTGTAAAAAGTAGTTTAATTTTGGAAACAATCGGCCATAAAAGAATGCCAGCTTTATGCACCTTGGTTAAAGCATGAAATCTAGCATAATTAGCAATATATATGAAAACAGAGCGTTTACCATTTGGAGGCATAGAGTGAACAGACTTGACAGCAGAAGAAATAGTTTTTGACTCCTTATCACTAGCATCTTCAGAAATTTCTACTTATGGACCAGAAGAAATCAAATTATTAGTCAAACATAAGATGATTTGTCAAGAACAATTTGGCCACCCTTGTCAGCTTTGGTAACAATCTTAAAGCACGTATTAGTAAATGAAGGGAGTAAGTTCAATCATTGGCGAAACCAAATTTGGGGCAAAGAGGCCAAATCACGTAAATCAACAACTACGAATGGTCGACACGTTTTTCGTGAAACTAGCGAAAGAAACCTGATCGCTACCAATGCTTCGCTTTGCTTTAAAATATATCAGATGACTTGAAGTCACTGATATATGATGACTTGAATGACTTCAAGAGTGAAAGTGTTCATTTTACCTCTTCTCAGTGGTAAAAACCAGATAAGAACAAGAAACTAAATCCTTAACACAACGGCAAACAGTATAAGCAAAAACAGGTTTAGAAATTTTCGAGTTCAAGTCGATATGAGAAGCTATAAGATGCCGAACCGAATCTTTTTGAGAGGAAGTTAAGGCACTAAATTTAAAAGCTATCTCAACAGGAGCAATAAGCTTACCAGGAAACCACACCACTTAGATAATTATGAAAACAGTTTAATATGTTCGCATTTAAAAAAGCATATTTAGACTTTTTTTGACCCATGAGCAAGGTGTCCTTTTCCCCCGCAAAGCGTGTGAAAGATGTTTTGCATTAAACCTTTACCTGTGCGTGTTAAATTAAATAACCACCATCAAGCCCATGAAGTGGAAAGAAGATACTTTTACTCAAAGGAACGACAACTTTGCAAAATAAAACGTAAATTTTAGAATTTCTTTCGTGATAATAATACATTTCAGAATATTACTGTGTTTTAAGTGTAAGTGAATTATTAATAAAATATGCTGCAAGTATTTCTTAATAATCTGGGAGAATTACTATGAATAAGTGCAAAAAACTGGGTAATTTCGGCACATACAGTATATGGGTCACTCTACAAAAAGTGTACCTTTTCTGTCACACGCCTTTTACAGTAAAAACGTTAAGGAACAATTCATTTAACAAAGAATTTTAATTTCATAAAAAATATATTTATTTAAACCTGCTAACAGTTTTTTAATAATAATTTTTATTTTAGTATATTTTTGGTTCCCACCATGGGAATTATCACCTCCGTGAAATGACACACACATTGTGTGACTGTTTTTGTTGCTTTATAACTTGTTTGATTAAAATTTTATACTTATTTAGTTATTACTTTCACAAGTAACTCAAATACTAATTTTTTAAGTTTATTTATTTTTTTATATTGTGTTTTAGTTCGTTTTAGTAGGATAAGGAGTAAAGTCACACAATAAATTCACCTCCGTTACCTAAACACAAAATGCCATTCCTCATTAACACACGTGATAGTAACGGCATCAAATTTTATTTTCCATGATACAAGGGAACAACCCTGTTTATTTTCAGTCATATTTGAAGTTGTTAGATTTTTGCAGAAGAACAAGAAGATAGCTTTAAAAACTTAGTGTGGGTATTCTGATTCCTCACCTCCGTGAACTTGAATTTCAGGGATGTAAATAAAGGTAAAACATGAAGTGAACATGTTTTCATATGCTTAACATGTGCAGATTGTGGCAACACAGAAAAAAAAATCCCTGAAAATATATCTGTCAGGCCTATATTAATAGAAAAATCCTCACTTCCGTGACAGACCGTATCAATGTCATTATTTCTGAGGTGGAAATAAATGGAGGAGAAATACATAATAGGCATTCTACCAAAATTATAAACTGCCAGTATATCTTTAAATTTACTAAAAACTATTTTTTTGAAACTACTAATTAAGCAGTACTTTAACTAAGAGAGCTTAAAATTATGTTCCCACTATTCATAAAAACAGTAGATTGTTTGTACAAATAACAAAATTTGTACTTGGATATTAAATTGGTGTCGATTTTTAAATATCAAAAGTTTTTTGAGCAATCATGATTGCTTATTGTTCTCACTTGACCATCTTTGATGTCCGGTTCCTTTTTCAGCTTGGACCAGGGCCCTCTGCAGCACCACCGCCCGCCGAACCGTCCTCTGCAGACGCGGTAGTGGTCCTGAGCACTGTTCCCCAGATCCCGCTTTTCCTGGTCGGTGGCGTCATGTCCTACAGACACGCACGCTCACACACGCCTTCAAACACACATGCTTTTACGCACATACACACACGCCTACGAGCGTATACACAGGTCTACGCACGCACGCACACACACACAACTATACACACGTGACCGCCCAGGAGGAGGTGCAGGTTTTGCTTCTAGGGACAGGAGTCGCTTCTAGAAACAATAACTCTAATGGGTAGGGTCCTGCCGCAACTCGTGATTGCGAAACACATAATATGAATTCAAAATTTCAGAATTCAATTTTTTTCCCCTTTTCCTTTTTTTTTAAATTTCCGTGAACAAGGCATTTATTATTATTTTTTTATTTATGAGTAAAATAATTGGAACTTAGCTGGACCATTGTTTATGGTTACTTCTAGTAGGTAACTTTCATGTAAGAATAAAATAAAAGAAAACAAAAGGTTTCGAAATTGAGAAATATTTGCGTTCAAAAGTTACGTTCTCTGGAGAATGACCCATGTACAGTGGCTCCCAAAAGTGTTCGTACACCTACGATTTTCAATGAAATAGGCCATTATCCATTGGTTAGAATTAATATTTCGGAATAGGTATTTTATTATAAGATCTATGATCTATATTTAACAAAACTACATGAAATTTTTTAATAAACCATTAAAACATAATTTTTAAAAAATCAAAAACCAAAAATTGCCGGAAATTTCATCTCACAAAAGTCTTCGTACACTTTGAAAAAATGTCAAACAATTAGTGAATAATCTAACTTTTTACAAAGTTATTATTTAGTAGAATATCATGCAGTATCAAAAAGAGCTTTTAAACGCCTGGGAATATATTTCATTGTTTTTTCTCTTTTTTTTTTTTTTGCGTAATTTCTGAGTAAGTGCTCAACCACAGTTTGAGTCTTACTGTTTCTAGCTCTAATTTCGTTTGAAAGCTGTATTTTAGTAATCTAGCCCCTAGATATCTCTAAATATGTTACATTAAGTTCAAATCTGGAGATTGAGGGGGTATTTCTAAGCTTAAGGACAATTTTCGAGGCACCAAACGCAAACGTGTGCTTCTTATCGTTATCTCGATAAAAAACAAAGTTGTTTCCGATTACGAAATTTTGGGCTAATAGTTTAAAATTGTTTTTTAAAATATTTAAATGAATAGCATGATTCATTATTTAATCAAAAAACTCCAAATTTCCAAGTCCTGATGCTGTAATGCACCCTCACACTAAAACATCTTCACCGTCCTGATTAACAGATCCAACTAAGTTCTTCAGATTAAATTCCTCATTTTTTTTTTCTATTTACAATTATACAACAATTTAACCCAAAATATTGCATTTATTTTCATCTATAAGTAAGACGTTGATCCAAAACATTTTGAGCTTATTTATCATTGGTTTTGCGACCGAAAGCGTAAGCTTACTGTTATTCGCACGAACAAGAAAATTTCTGCAGGAAGAGGTCCCATTTAATCCAGCTAATCAGAGAACTTGGCGAACAATTTTAGGTGAAAATTAAACTTAAAATGTTTCATTCAATTCTGCAGAAATTTTTTCAGCACTCAAATGTGTATTATTCATAATTTTTTTAACCGTAAACCTCCGATCACGCATTGTTAACTTTGCCAGTTGACCTTTTCTTACCGTGTTTTCGATCCGATTCTTGTCTTTAAAGCATTTTATCAAGCACTTCACTATAGAATGGTATAAATTACCTAATTTAGAGACATTTCAAACCAATTTACCGCTACTGTGAGGAAACAATTCAAATTTCGAATGGTGTTTGTGGTGTTTTTCAAATACCAGTCATTTTAAAGTAATAAGCACAATATTAAGGAATAAATAAACAAAAAATTAAAGACAAATGACTTTTAAGGGTCAACACAATGCAAAAATAATAAAAAAATGACATATGATAGTTTTAATCATGATTTTATTCGAAAAAAGTTGAGCGTACGATGACTTTTGTGGCGTACTATTTCTCCGTCTCTTCATTTTTTGACAAATTTCAAAAATAAAATCTGGCAATATTTTGGAAAAAAAAAACTACTGGGTTTTATTCAGAATGGCATGAGAATGGCGTGAAAAAAAATTGGACTTCATATTCAAATTCACTTTTGCGTTATTTTGGTTTTACTACAAAATTTCAAGGTGTACGAACACTTTTGGGAGCCACTGTAGATAATAAAAGGGATTGTCTTTGATGCTGAAATACAACGGTCATGGATTATAGTATCCGTTCTTATATTTTAAAAATAGATAATCAATGGCGAATCAATATGAAGTGTTATTGTCTGACCACTGTGAAGAAAAACATTTAATTTTTAATTTAAAATGAAAAAATAACTGGATTCTAAAGAGAAAAAATCGGATAGTAAGTGTCAATAATATGCACTTAAACTATCGATGTCGGAAATAATATCATGGATAGAGGGAAATATATATTTTTATCCTTAAAAACTATTATTAAAGTTGACGTTCGTTATAACAACCCCTGTAGTCCGAACAAAACCTGTCACTACAGGTAAAAGGGGCGATAACTTAAATAAAATTACGTAAATAAACATGCACAACTTATTGCATGTTATTTATTTATTTTTAAAATACTGGAACACCTTTTACGCGTTTTCTTTCAATGAAACTACAATCCCCAACCACAATGCTCGGCCATGATGCAATATGCCTGGTACAAGTCTGAGTTATTACAAACTCTGCCACCTAAACTTGAAACACCATTGCTGTTTTGCTTTCCGAAGGAGTTTGATCGCTGCAATATTTGTACAAGACTTAAATTGCTGAAATGTTCCTGGTGCTACAATTTTTTATTTTTAAATCCTTATTTCGTTCAGTATCATATTTATCAGAGTCAGTAGTCCTCTCGACGAACTTCTTTTGTTTTTATTTTACTATATATTTATATTAAACATTAGTCTGCTAATTAATTTTTTTCAATTAGAAGTTTTCTTTGAAATTTATATTGCTTTAAGTACACAAATTACCTTTTCACAGAAACTAAAAGAAATGCTCATAGTTCGTACCTTTAAGAGTTATAATAAGAAATACCTAAACTATAGTACATCAATATTGTACTTAACATTTTTAAGTACTAAATTAGCATCTACTATAAATACACTATAATGCAAAAATATAGTTTTATCCGACCCGTTTTTTCAAAATTTTACTGGGGAGAGGATTAATTTTGCTGTGGGAAGTTAAAGCGCAGTATCTGCAGAAAAGAATTTTTTAAATATTTTAAGAGGCTTTTCGAATTCCATAAAGAGAAACGTTAGAATAACTTTCTTTTAGCGCTTAATTGTCAGCGGAAACCAAAACAGCAATGTTGTTCACTAAAGCTGATGCACAGAAAATGACAAAAAAGCAAAAAAAGAAAAAAAAAGAAAATTTGCAGACATTACAGTTTACCTTTTCACGGCAAGAAAAACCTCACCCACATACACATTGCTATAGTTTGAAAACATGTTTGGTGGAAGTCACCTTAGGGTTTAGGTGATTTTCCAAGAGAGAGACTGAGAGAGAGAAAAGATGGTTTGAAATCAATTTACATTTTATTTTCATTGTTTTTACGATAAAAAAAATATTTACGGCGACTGCGTTCCCTGAATCCTCCTGCCCAACCATACTACACTTATGCAAGTACATGTGAATACTTTTTCTTTGAATATCTCGAGGATGAAATGCCACCTCCTGACCCCTTTAAGTGGTGGGCCTGCTTTCCCATTTGTGCGCTGCATCAATTAATTATTATTTTTTTCTTTCATTTATTTCATCATGTATTAACTAAATATATTTATCCTTTTCTTCATTGATATATTTCAATGTTAACAATTAACCCGCGTTTACTTTCAGCCCCTCTCTCCCCTACTTAAATAGCAATGAATTTTTTTTTTTACAATTTTTATTCATGTGTTGGGACATTTGACTGTAAATTATTTGTTGTTTCTTCAGTTAAAGCCCGATGTTACCAAATAATTGTTTAACCATAAACGATACCTGAGTGAAACATTAGTTTTCAATAGTATTTTTTCATAGTTTGAGCAGAAGTTTAAAGCCAAAAAACATATTTCAAACTGTTTTTAAAAAGTCCCATATTTAAGGAAAAATATTACTGCTGAAAAAACTAATTTTTAAATGCATGAATGGATTAACGGGATAAGATTGTATAGTCGATACAATTCTGAGAAGGAATAGTTACTTGTTTGTGTTGGAATCTAAAATTAAGATCAATAAAAATATAAGAAAAACGATAAGCAACGATAAATAAATAAATAAAAAAGCTGGCATTCAAAGTTCAGAATCGGGACGTTTAATTTAAACATTATTTTAACCAAGGCTTCACTCTATTCGTTCTAAAAAAAAAACATAACAGTATACTTCGATATTAAAAGCATTTATTGAAAATTTATAGTTCAATGTAAGACGCGTATCGAATGAAGCCTTGTTTCAACTAAGGATTTATATCGTAGTGCTGCCATCTATGGTTATAAGGAAAAGCTAGAAACGTACCCTGCCGCTTATTAATGGTTTAAAAGAAAAAAAAATTATACGAAAAATTCGAACTTATATTCCTTTATTACGCGGTGCGGCGATTACAAAATAAAAGATTTATATGTATCTATATAAATTTGGAAACTTCAGAGATGAAAAGAAGAAGATGTGGAATCTAAAATAATACGTCTGAGATCCACTATGTTCTGTAGTGCTGCCATCTATGTTTATTAAAAAACACCGGAAATCTTAGAGGTATTTCTTTGCAAGCTGCGGTCTGCCGTATGCAAGTAAACGGCAGCATCTGCATAGGATTAAATTTGTCTACTCAATTTTCTAACTTCATTAATTTCCGACAGATGCAGTAACCTATTTAATAAAAAGAAAAAAAAAATACGTTAAAGGATTTTTTTTTTAATCCCATAAGAGACGTAGCATTTTTCCATCAGTAACGGACGCATCCCACTTAACATAATCTGTATCTGTCAACCTGCAGTTGACATACTAGGTGTATGACAGATAAACGCAAATTTTGACTTTGCTTGAAATGCAACTCGCCAAAAATTGCCTTCCCCGAGAAACCACGAGACGTTGTATAGAGGTTAAAGCGGGACATTCAAAATAATGAATGTATGACTAATAACTGTCCTAACATATGCATATTCACTAACTTTTGAGCGGGGATTGTGAATCTGCTACGAATGAAGAATCGAGTGTTCCATAAATCATTCACCATGAAGTTAAAATCGATGAGCTAATGAAATGCTATCAATTTATGAAAACGGGAGAAAACAATCGTATTAGCAAAGTAGGGTACGAAGGCACAGTGGAAAGTGGCATTGTTGTCCTAAAAATATTTTTGCCTAAGCTCTTGTTCCACTTGTACATCCTCATATAAATAATAGCCGATGATCGAGTAACCCGCGTGTTTCAACAATGAAACTCGCGCCACGGCACAAACATTTGATAATATGTTTTGGTAATGTTTAACATGCAGGAGAAAATCTTTATTATGACAAGGCTTAACTCGATCCGGTCACCTAACTGTTTTACTGCTGTGTCATTTCAGGAGAATAAAGAAACGAAAAAGTGATCAACAATGAACGCGAATACCGGAGTTTAGGGTTAATCCGCTGGAGTTAGGGTTACATCTCAACTATCAAAATGTCACCATATCACCAAAGAGGCAATGGCTTCATTCAGATGTAGAAGCAATTTTCACTTGTCATACCTTAACGGGCGACTTTCTAGTCAAAGATAAACAAGGTGAGTATAGCACAAAATCAAAAGATCAAATTAAAACGGATTCCACAAGAGCTTTGGTTCAAATTTAGTTTTCAGAAAACTATACAATTGCATACCAGGACGAAGTGGGAAGTGCCTAATGGTCAAATGACAAGATTATAATTTCTGCAGTCGCATTTAGACACCAAAACCTAATAAATATAATTCCCGATTAGTTACAGTATGATAAATACGCTGTACAAAATTTTCTTCAAAAGGTTGTTAAGAGCCACTTTTTATAAGAGTCAGGCAGGTCAGATACATGCCATTTTTGATTTCACTAAAAATTTTACAGTGGTTTCTTTGAATCATTTAAGAAAACATTATTTCTTTTCCTCCAAATAATTTTTGGGGACCTGTAAAAATTCCTAAAGTGGAGCCTGACGTAGAGGTTTTTCCAAATCAGCGTTTTTTAAAATACGATTATTTCTGTGTATAAAGCATCAGCTAAAAAAAAGTCTTGTGTTTAAAATATGACATTTAGTACTTAAATTGAAATGAATTGTACATTTTGTGGTTGATCTTCAGTACAGCCTTTCAGGGGTCACCAAACTTCGTCAAAAAAAAAAAAAAAACGAAAAAGTTGAACGCAAGGCAAGGTATATTCAGTAAATTTCAGTAATTTACTGAATATACCTTGCCTTGCGTTCAATCTTCGAGTTGAACCCTACCATTACTTCGGTCACTCGTCTGGTCTGCGAATTCTATATTGGCTACCAGTTTGTTTCGCACTCTTGGCTTCCTTAAGGGGTTTTCCATCTCCAGCTCAGTCACTTTCCTATACCGGGCTGATGAATGCTAATAAGCACGAAACTGCAGTCCTCGGCTGGAAATGACTGAGCTGGCGGTGTATTTTACGTATTTCTGCTTTAGCCCTGGCTATTGGGCGGTAATTTACTGAACTATACCCTTGTTATACAATGTCATAGTATTGCTTTTATCATAAACTAGCAGTACCCGCCCGGCGATGCCCATGCTAAGAATTTAAAGGAATTCCGTTGAGTAAAAAAAATCCAAGCGCCCCCCCCCCCCCACCAACTTTGTAAAATTATCATTTTTCAAAAAAAATGTTTTGAAGTTTTTTTGGAATTTAAAACAATTCGCCAAAACATTTAAAAAGATTTACAGAAGCTTTAAAACTGAAAATAATCGTCCATCGAATAATCATTCATCGCTTAACGCGCCAAGGTTCCACGCTAACATAACCCTGCTCTTTAGCGAATGAAGCGCTTTTTATTTGCAAACAAATAACCAAAAAAGACATCAAATAGTATCCTTCAAATGTAAAATAATTCCGAAACTCTATTGTTTGTTGCCAAACTCGGCAAGCGACCACGAAACCTTAATCCAGCTCTTAGTGAGCGAAGCAAACTCCGGTTGATTAGCTATCCGATCTGCCTAACGAAAAAAGAAAAAAAAAATAATTTGAATTCTAGACGTCAAAATTCAAATTATGTTTTTCGCAATCACGAGTGTGTATATTTAGGCGTGTGTGTTTGTGTGTGGGGGTATGTATGGTTGGGTGTAGGGGGTATGTGTATGTGTGTGTAGGCATGTGTGTTTGTGTCTGTGTGCAGGCGTAAGTGTGTGGGTTGTTGTGTGTATGAATGTGTGTGTGTTGAGTTATGTGTATGTGTGTAGGCATATGTGTTTGTGTCTGTGTACAGACTTGAATGTGTGGGTAGTTTTGTGTATGTGTGTATATGTAGGTGTCTATGTGTTTGTGTGTGTGTGTGTATTTGTGTATGTATGTGTGTGTGTGTAGTTGTGTATGTATGCGTGTGTTTGTAGGATATGGACGCAACCCCGAGACGGTTTTCACTAGAGGAGCAGCATCGTGAGGAGCCGGTCGACGGTGATGCTGCAGAGGGTGCTGGTGGGAAAATAAAATGATAGCACATCAAAACAGTCAAGTGAGAACAATAAGCAATCGTGATTGCTCAAAAAAAAAGAAAAAGTCGTATTTCATTCGGTTAAAAACAAAGGTTTCTTTGGAATTCAAAACAATTTGCCAAAACATAGAATCAAATTTACAGTTGCTTTAAAACTTAAAATAAGTTCGCAACTATTGTTATCGCCTAACTCGCCAAACGACCTCGAACCCAGCATTTTTGTTAGTGAAGCAGATATATTTCTTTTTTGCAACTAAAAACGTTTCGCCAAATAATCAAAAAAGGCGTCAAATTACATTAGCAATAGCTATCAAAAGTAAAAAATTCCGCAAATCTATGTTTATCGCCAAACTTGCCAAGTGATCCTGCTGCCGTAACCCAACCAATTAGCGAATGATGCAAACTCTGATCGATTAGCAACATGATCAAAGAAAAAAAGTTCCATGGTTAAAACGAATCCCCTCCTTTCCCCCCCCCCCTCTGATGTAAAATAATAAATTTATTTTACTAAAATGCGTAAAGAGTCTTTAAATAGCTGAAAACAATTATTTGCAATTTTAATATTTTGCCAAATAAACAAAATATGTATTAAAATTACATTAACAGTAGCTTTTAAATTGTAAAAAAAATCACGAAATTCTATTGCTTATCGCCAAACTTGCCCACCGACCGCGCTACAGTAACCCACCCAATTAGTGAGTGAAGCGAACTCCAACCGATTAGCGATCCCATGTTTTTAACGAAAATGTATATACGAAAATTACCCAGCAGAAAAATAACGCAATAAAAAAACGCAGAACCTCTACTACGAAATGGAAATCTTGCATCCCGTCCCCCGTAAAATGTATGAAAATTTGAAAATCCTGCTTACATCTTCGTCATGTCAGCTCCGTCTTTTCTAATTTCTACTTTAATGGAACGTTCGCTTTTATTTACGACTCGATTTAATCATTTAGCAAATAATTTTACATGTTAATGGATCATTTAAAGTCTATTTGCCAATTACTGGGGTTTTTCATTTGGCGGACTTTTTACTTTAAATGGCTTGGTTTAAATATTTAGAAAATTACATTTCATTTCATTAGTTCTGTTTCAATCCTTGTTTTTTTGTTCAAGAAAAAAAAAAGTACAGTGACAAAATAATGCATGGTTTCGCCAAATAAATAGTTTCTGCGTATAGTTATAATCAAACATGATGACAATAAGCTAAACAAAAACAATCGCCAAGATAACAATGTGCCGTAAAGTACCTATAACGAAAAAAAACGTGTCTCCAATATAAAAAAGGTAACAGTTTTCAAAGAGAGTTGACGGCTCTTTAAAATCCTCGTCTGGAATAGTTTCGAAAATATTCATCAGAATGTGGGTCTAAGAGCATAAAAACACCTTTCAAATAAGAGAAATATTCCTCAGTATCACCATTAAAACAAAATATATCATTCACCCTTTAAAATAACGTAAACAAAACCAGTAAGAATTGGATTTTTTTAAAGACTACGCATCCATTAAAATCGTACATGAAAACATCCCCTTGCAAAAACCTAATCAAAAGGGAATATATTTTAAATGCCATGCTACAGACAAAGCCCCAATGCGTTAAAAACCAATTGAAAGAAATTTTACTTTGCTATACTCAAGCCAGAAATGGCAACACATAATATTGTTCAGCTTTTCTACAAGCTAAAATTAAATCTCGCGCAAAAAATGGAGGAAGAAATTTCTTTTTGAACTAAATTAATTTTTACTTCAAACGCTTACAACTTTTTTTGTAGTCATTTTTCGATGTCTGCAGTTCTAAACCTTGCAGATATTTTCGAAATGATTATTTTTTGCGGGCTTTCCAACGGTACAAAAACCGGAAAAATCGAACCATTTTTTGGCATAGACGTATGTTCAAGTGGACATAAAATTGAGTTTTTAATTAATATCTCCGTTAATTAGCATCCTACGTGGATAGAAATGAAATATTCGTAACCCTCGTAAAATTTCGAATTTTTTAATACCTGGTTCGACCCTGAACTTGAGCCCGTTTTTGAGAATTTTGCATATGAGTGCAGAACATTCCTCATCCCGTTTCACCCCTTTAAAATCGAAATTTAGAAAAATCCTTTCTTAGCACGCGTTTACGTTATAAAATTGACCCAAGCTCCAAATTTCAGCTATCTAGCCTCAGTAGATTTGACTGGGTGTTGATTGTCAGTCAAGACAAACTACTTTATACATACAGATAATAAAATATGACTAAGTAATTGTAAATAATAAAATATAACTAAGTAATTGTTTGCTATCAAGGTAGTTTATTGCCGATGAAATAATTTTTTTCAATCGTTGCGTCGTTAACTCTTATGCAATTTCCTCATTTTGAAGTGCATTTTATGAGCCTGCAGAACGATTGTCTATAGTTATGTCACTTGTTTGTGAAAAGACACACACTCTAGTTTGAAATGTAGGCATCAAGTTCTATACTAACCCACAGTGCACTGAAATACAGGCCCCTAAAAAGTACATTTATCATTTTTTGATATTTTTCCTATATTATGCTTCTAGTTATCATATTATAAAGTATGCGAGTAAGCATAATCAGTCTATTTGAAAGTTTATAACTCTTATGGTACGTTTTCGATCTTACTAGTATTTTAAATAGTATCTGGAAGTCCCTAGAGGAAAGTTTAAACCGGAATGTGTTGACTGAATTGAAAACTGAATAGTTCATTTTACTGTCTTGAAATATGTATTGTGTTCTTGAAAAGAATTTGCCCATAGTTCTGTCACTTGTTTGCGACAATACACATACACTAGTTTAAAAGGCAGGCATACAGTTCCACCCTGACCCTCGGTGCACTGAGATAAAGGCTTATGAAAACTGCACTTTTTAGCATTTTTCGATACAAAAACTGTCATTTTTTGGCAGCTCAGAGGGTGAGCCATGCAACTAATGAGGGTATTGAATAATTTATATATATTCTTAAACAAATTACTTACAAAAACTATGGTTGCGCGTGAATACAGGGCACCAGAGGGTCTCAAACATGGCACTTTTTCGTTTTTTTCGACAAAGTTTGGCGACCCCTGAAAGGCTGTACTGAAGATCAACCACAAAATGTACAATATATTTCAATTTAGGTACTAAATGTCATATTGTAAACACAAGATTTATTTACCTGATGCTTTATACCCAGAAATAATCGTATTTTAAAAAACGCTGATTTGGAAAAACCTCTACGTCAGGCTCCACTTTAGGAATTTTTACAGGTCCCCAAACATTATTTTGGAGGAAAAGAAAAAATACGTGTCTTCTAAAATCTTTAAAGGAATTCACGATAAAAATTTGAGCAAAATCAAAAATGGTGCATAAACAACATTCCATTTCTGCCCGGTTCTTATAAAAACTGACTCTTAAAGATATTGTGCCCTCGTATCCAATTGTTCGAAGAACTTCTATTTCTCAGATTAAGCCGGGCAAAACTTTAAACAGGAATTCAATTTGTGTAATGTGCACTTCATGGAAGAAGAAAGAAATCCCTGGCAGTTTATTCCCACTTCTCATGGCAAAGGACTGGTGAACGGAAGCGGACAACTAAGGGACCTTTGTTTGGGTTGAAAAAGCACATAGCTATATGGAAATGACGTCAGAAATTTTGTCACATGTTGTATGCAAGAAGATAGCATTCATCTTTATTCATAAATTCTAAATTTTCGCAGTGGTGGATAAACTTGAAGGAAGGATGATTGGAATTCATGGAATACTGCAACTCATTCAGTACATTGCAAGACCGAAGACAAGTACTGCATAACATTTGACAAAACCCAACTCTAAAACGGGAAAATCGGAAACCATGCAAACTGAATTAAAACCTATACCTGCAATAAGCTGCAATTAATTCATGCGACTAAATAAATTTATAGAAGCTCAACTCTTGTTTATTGAAAGTCAGTTATGATAATAAGTTGAAGGCTTGAAAACAAAATATGTAACTTAAATTTCAATATCTATACCCGATACGTTTATTATAACAGGTTCTCATAAAAAAAGACAAGTTACTCTTGTTTTTTTTGACCTTTTAAAATCATATAAAGCCATATAGTGTTACCTTCTCTTATTGTTTAAAATAAATAGTAATTAAACTTTTTGCTAGTAGGCAGAAATTTTTGAAGTTTTTATGAAGGCCAAAAAATATTTCTTTCTTGAAAGATATGTCCGTTATTGATTCAAAAAAAAAAAAAAAAAGATTTAGAAATTTTTCAAAATTTAATTGCATTACGTAAAAGTAGAATTAGTGTTCTTTAAAAGTGCATGCAATGAAACATGAATTTAGGTTATTTGGAGCCTTTGGTGGGTGCTAATGCACCAAGTGATGCGTCTATTACGGAGTAATTACCCAGTTGTCACTTGCAATAGAAGAGAATATTTTTATCTATCCCAAATGAAGATCAAGACTTAAAATGTCTAGGACCTGCCTAGCTATGCCCAGGGTTTGTTGCTGGTCGTCACTTTTAGATTTGTATATTTAGCAAGTGGTGTAAACTACTGTCCAACCACGGATTGCATGAAATTTTTAGACGTCCAGATAAGACAAATTTATGTGAATAAGGGAAAAAAACTAAAAATTTGATGCGCGTATTCTGCTCATTTGAATGATACTCTGCTTCTGCAAAAGCTGACAATCAGTAACAAAAAATAATAGATTCGTCCATTTCCGGCTGTAAAACGGATGTTTGTATTTCTATACAATCCGTGGTCAGACAATAAACAGTGTGTTTTCGGTTAAAAAATGGATTTATGAAATTGTTTGCGGTGAAATTCTTAACAGTATGCAGTACATGTG
This sequence comes from Uloborus diversus, assembly GCF_026930045.1. Lineage (NCBI taxonomy): Eukaryota > Metazoa > Arthropoda > Arachnida > Araneae > Uloboridae > Uloborus > Uloborus diversus. The sequence continues at coordinate 53,570 of NW_026558761.1, forward strand.
AAGGGATTTTACACGAAAATCTGACGTGATTGATGTAAAAGGATTAAAAATTTGGATTCTGGTGAATGAATGATTTTACAATGTGAGGTCTCAAAAGTCAGTCGAAGTTTCAAGAAAACTAGATACATTTAGCCAGTTTCGGTAAATTGTAGAAGCCATCTTTCACACTCGTTGAAGATGGATGTCCTACCACATGCATACGATGAAATCGTGGGTTCAGTTTCTCTCCAAGTCATTGAATTGAGTACTTCTGTTCAAATTTTGGTCGACTTTAGAAACTTATGTCTTGATACTGGGGGCACGAGGAAAAATTAACTTTTCGTCAAAAAAACTTTCAATGTGCACTTTTGATGCTACTTTAGAAAATATATTTAGATGTCTATCATCAGCTAATGGGATTGGAAAATAATCTGACGCATTCAAATTAATTCGGCTTTAAAAGCGTCTTTCTGATAATTTGTGTTATGAGTATGTTTCCCTTTATTTACCAACTTATTTACCTTGCAGATGGAACATGGGGTTCGGAACTGAAGCCAAATTAGGGAGCTGGTGCTGAATATTCATTTCCCATAAAAGTCAGCTCAAGAGCCATGCAAAAGCTTTTAATTGAAGGAAGTAACCACTGATTAAATAAAAGAAAAAGCATGTTGCAGATGACAATTCTGATATCGACGATTGTCGAATGGGCAAAGTTCTCTCTTAACCATAAGAGTTTTTCTTTTTTTTTTTAAATTTTTGTTTTAATGTTAGACAATTTATAAGAGTTGATCTCTTCAATTTTTGTAAAAGAATCAGAAGGTGTTAGTAGTGCTATGATAAGAAAAATTTAAGCTTCTTTTTTTGAAACCTGTTTTGCTTGCTTCTGAGCAGAGGTCAAATTTCAAGGTCGTGAATGTATGGTGCAAAGTTAATTACCGTTTTTTTTTTTTTTCAAAAGCAATGCCTGACCCATGAAGATTTTTTTAAATGTCGATACTACTTAATACTTGGGACATTCTAGCATAAACAGTAAGGTGGCTAACTCCCCTAGTGAAAATGACCAGCTTTTACCGCCTTAAAGGCGGTTTTTGGACAGGCGGCAAAAGACGGTCAATGCCGGCTTTGACCGTATTTATCTCAGATGGTAACGACCGGCTTTAACCGTCTTAAGACCAAGACGGTAGAGACCGGCTTCAGCCGGCTAGGGCAATGAAAGCCGGCATTGACCAACTGTTACCGCCTGCCCAAAAACCGCCAGCTTACTATACTAATGACAAGGATAAAGCTTATGCAAATAACACAAAAGGTTACAGTTTTAATGCATCTCACAAAACAATTCCTATTTTACCCTGCCTAAGTATATGATTTTTACTATTGTATTTTAAGATTTGAAGAAGATGGATTCAAATGCAAAGCAGTTATATAATCCCAAATATAATAAAAAACAAGGTGGTGCTTAGGGTAATCTCATACAATACTGAGATTACATACAACATTGTGACATTTAGCAACAATAGATTAAAAAGCAACAACTAAATGCAAACAGGACACTTAGTTCCCCCAATTGGGGGAAAACATACTTTAATTTTGAAAAGAATGTAAAAAAAAAATTATATTAAGTTTAAAGAATACAATAAATACAATTTCAAAGCAATCAGATTAATATTACTTTTATACCAATAATGAAAACACTAAAGAGTTTAGCTTGCTGTTGTAAGCCAACAGGAATGTGCAACAGTTATTTCAGGACCTTCTAACAACGGTCGGAAAAATATTAACAAGAAAGATTTAGACACTGCTGGTCGGTCTTTGAATTTGCCTACAGAGCCGAGCTCTTTTACCCCAAAACTGAAGGAAGTAAATCTTTGTATAACGCAAAACGCCGAAACTACATTGCGTTCCCGCGAACGGATCAGTAAGTTAGTGAGCATTTCTCACCGGAGGAGGGAGTCAAGCGCCCGAAGGGAGCAGCCAAGCTGCATCAGTACCAAGTCATTCTTAGGGATAGGGGAGCTTTTCTCCCCAGGGTTGCGTACGGAAGTCAGGCAGGAGCGCATCTTCATCTGGGGGCACCAAGGGCAGTCGAGAGTTCTGGCGGGATGAGCCAATCCGCAGTTGGTGCAGAAGGGACCTTTTTCTTTATTGGGGCAGTCTTGCAGTCGGTGAGGGCCGGCGCAGAAGACGCACCTTTCCGTGATGTAGGTGTAGGAGCAGTGCCCCTACCTTTGGCAACGGAAACATTGGAGTGGGCCACGACGGGTATGCAGCTTCTCCAGATGGGCGATGAAATCCCCGACTTTCATTCTTTTCGTAAAAAAATGTCCTCTTCTCTGCTTTCGAGTTTCCTGAGATGTACGCAGAAGATGGGGAGAGGGCCTTTCCGGTTGATGAATTGGAGTACGTGAATCACGTCTTGCTGAAGTTGCCAGAATGCAGATTTGATATCCTCCTGGCCAATGTCAGATGGGAGTCCTTTAACTACGACACGGGTTGGAGGGATATAGGCGATGGTTGGGATGTGGAAGTCGATAGCATGATCTTTAGCGTAGTTCTCCACTTCAACTTGGCCATTTTCGGAAGAGGGGGTGTATTTTACTGTGCATATGCAAATTTATATATTTATACTTTTCCTGTGGCAACGCCTCTGGGATTGCAGTTTTATACTGCGGTCTCTGGGACGAACAGCAGAAACAGTAAGACTGCGGCGGCATGATGTACACAATATAATTGTTCTTTAATAAAACCAAGCAAAACTACAATTGTGTCAGCCTCAGCTATTTCTCAAAATAAGTTTTACAGTCCACTACCAGCGATCAACATATGGTCCAGCAGCCGGACAATAAAATGGCTAAAACATATAATAAAGCCGAGTTGAACCGATTAAGGGGACGCGTAAAAGCAAAGCTCACGATTATAACTAAATTTGATGAGAAAGATAAAGAATTGTGTGAGAAGACTAAAGTTGAATGCGAAAGTAAATTACGTGATATCTCGGAATTAAAACAAGAATTGAAAAGGCTCTTCGAGTTATACGGTGAGTTAAAGTTGGATGAAAAAGAAGAATTCGAGTGTGATGAAGTCTTCATGGAATTGGACTCCATCTGTGACACTCTGGAGGTAAACATTAAATATTTTCTTACTGGGTTTACTGATAAAACGGATATGTCTAAAACTGAAGACTTTAGCGCCTACAATTCATTAAAGTTTGATTTGGCTGCCAAATTGCCTACTATCCCGTTACCTAAATTTAGCGGTAGAATTGAAGAATTTGCTAACTTTAAGGGTCAGTTTCAATCCATGATTTCTGCTAATGAAAACATTTCAGAAACTCAAAAATTATTCTATTTAAAAGCTGCCTTACAAGGTGAAGCAAAAATGTTAGAAACTAGTGAGGACACGTTTAAATCCTTGTTTAGTGCATTAGAGGCTAGGTACGAAAATAAACGTACAATAGTGGATCTCCATATTCAGGAAATATTAGGATTAGAAAAAATAAATTTCGAAAATTCAAAATTATTGAGAAATTTATCTGATAAAGTTAAAAAGAATTTAAGAGGCTTAAAAGCGCTTAATTTAGAATGTAATGATCTTTCAAATGCGATAATAACGAACATTGTTCTTCAAAAGCTAGACAAAGATTCTAGAAAGGCATACGAATTATCTGTAGCTACTAAAGAAATTCCGTCATTACATGAATTATTACAATTTATAGATAACAGATCTAATGTGCTTGATCAATTAAAAACGAGTATTTCTAACAAAAATGTAAAAGGGTTTCAAAATCCTATGTCAAAACCCAGAAATTTATTTATTAATGCCGATAAGAACATTAAACTTTGCTTTATGTGTAATGAACAACATTCTTTATTTAAGTGTAACCAATTCAACAATTTAAATATTTCTCAGCGCTTAGAATTTGTAAAGAATCACAAATTGTGTAGAAATTGCTTAAGGCAACACAAGTCTGAGTGTCGTTCAACATTCAAATGCTCGGTATGCTTTAAAAGGCATAATACATTGCTACATTATGAAAAAGACAAAAATGACAGTAAATCAGTACTTTCAAATGTAAATGTTAATAATTCGTTTTCCGCGATAGAAGAATCATCGTATAAACAAGAAGCGTCACTCGCAAGCACGCTCCTAGCTCAGAAGTCAGGAATTTTATGTACCGTTTTGATGTATGTTACCAATGCGAGTGGAAGGAAAGTGAAATTAAGAGGAATTTTAGATAGTGGCAGCACTGTAAACTGCATTTCTCGTGAAGCCGCTGAATTTCTTGAGTTAAAAAAGGAAGAATCGAATCTTTTCATTTCTGGTATCAATGGTAAAGAGAGTTTTGTAAAAAAGTCAATAACTGCAACAATTTCAAGCCAGAATAAAGTAAGGAAGATTGGACCTCTAACAGCTGATGAGGTCACTGCCAGTGAGTTAAAACTTTCATCGTTTGTTCAACAGGAAGGTCTTAGTAATGAATTTCAGCAGCTAAAATCGGGAAACCCGGTTAAAATCTCAGGTAAATTAAAATTGTTACCTTTTCATGATAAAGATTTAAATATCAAAAGACTTGGAGGTCGTTTATCAAATTCCGAATTATCCTTGGATGCGAAGCATCCAATAGCAATGCCTAAACATCATAATTTATCAAGACTTATTTTATTAGATTTATACGTTAGAATTTCCCATCTAGGTGTGCAAGCACGATTGCATGCATTAACATTAAAGTTTTGGATAATTCAGGGGAAAGATCTCTCTCGGAAAATTGTACATGAATGTGTTATTTGTGCAAAATACAAAACACGAATTTTAGAACATAAAATGGGAGACCTCCCGCCCGAAAGCTGCAAACAAACCTTTCTCTTTTTGAATACTGGTACTGACTGCGCAGGTCTATTCTATATTAAAATTTAATATCAATTTAAAGATGCATTGCAAAAGGTATTTGCAATATTTGTATGTTTATCATCCCATACTTTTAATTTTGAAATTGTGTCGGATTTAGCATCTGATTCGTTTATTGCTTTGCTAAAGAGATTTATGCCTTGTCTGGGAAAATGTGCTGGTTTATTTAGCGATAACGCAAAAACCTATATCGGTGCTCACAACGAACTCTATCGTTTGCACAATTTAGTAAGCCAACCAGATGAGACTTCATCAAAATTTATTTGCTTTGAAATAATCAAACGGAATTTTACTCCATCTAAATCTCAATATGGTGTCAAATCAATTAAATTTCATTTAAAACGCGCAATGGGCAAATTGAATTTTACTTACGAAGACCTTTTAATAATCAGAAATCAAATCGAAAGAGTTCAGTGTAAAGTATATTTGCTTTATTGTGTATACATGTTTTCATGTTTAAATGTTTTGATTGTAATTGAGTATTATATCTGTTCAATTTACTTCTGTGCATTTTATGGTATTTTACTGATAATTTTATTGGTAAATATTTTTGAAATCTATCAATTTCAACGCCGGGAGTATGTATTTTACTGTGCATATGCAAATTTATATATTTATACTTTTCCTGTGGCAACGCCTCTGGGATTGCAGTTTTATACTGTGGTCTCTGGGACGAACAGCAGAAACAGTAAGACTGCGGCGGCATGATGTACACAATATAATTGTTCTTTAATAAAACCAAGCAAAACTACAATTGTGTCAGCCTCAGCTATTTCTCAAAATAAGTTTTACAGTCCACTACCAGCGATCAACAGGGGGTAATGATCCTCCTCCCTGATGAAAATCCTCTTCAGGGTTCTTTTTCTTGATTTCCTCGATAACGGTCTTAGGATTGGCAGCGTTGATAAGCACGACCGGTTTTCTTTTCTTTTAGCTAGAAGCGCCGCTCAGCTTTTGGTGAAGGATCTTGTTTTCCTCTTCCAAATGGGCGACCTTCTTGAGCAGGATCTCTGCCTCCTGGTGCTGCTGTAGTAATATTTTCTGGGTTATGCATGTGTCTGAACATGACTCTCTTCAGTAGTACCGCATCTCCTTTGGCGATTTCGTCGTAAGAAACTTTTTATCCTATTTCCTGCGGTTACGAGTTTTTGTTTTAAGTCCTTCAAAAATTGCATATCATGACTTGTTAATAGTCTCACCTATTCCTGACCATGCGATGCCTAAATCCTTGTATGTGGCTTCGAGTGTTGGGTAGTCTTCCATCTCTTCGTCGGAGTATGCTGATGTAAACGAGCAATGGCTTTGCGAGTCATCATTCTTCGTCATGTCTTGGCTGGAATTACTGCCGGCGTGAAGGGGAAGGGACGCCGCGGTCACGGGGGAACTCCCGTTGGCCCCAAGCAGGGCCTTTTGGTTGTTCTGCCCCTTCGAGATTTTTCGTTTCGCCATCTCAGTAGAGCATGTCTTCCTCAGATCAATCCTGTCCTGAGTGTGTGTGTCGACTTCAAATGAATGGTGAGTAGACACTGCTGAGCACAGACCTTCTTTATGTACAATAGAGCTTGAAAATCCAAGGTAATTGGGGCTCATTCCACCTCGGGTTACCCGGAAAATTCCTTCAAATTAATTTTTTACCCTTTTCTGATAACATAAAGAGTAGCCACTTTTACTTCCTTATAGAAAGAAAAGCAGTATTTTTGTCGTGAAAAATTATCACTGAAATTTCAACATAAATTTTGTTTTTAATTACCTCTAATTGAATTTGGGTTTTTTTCCACAAAGTCTGTATGTATGTATTTACCCGAGCATATTGGTAGGCAACCAAACATATATTTTGACCGAATCCATTTCAATGAGTGTTGTCATAACGCTTGTATCTGTGTGCTTGTGAGCATATATATTTATAGACCGCAAACGTAACTGCACAGCATCAAATGTATCTGCAAACGGCGTGCGTCTATATTATTTAGCTATCATGCCTGTTCCCCATTGTAGAGATATGGGTGTGTAGAGATTGAATAAACACTAAAAAAAAATAACTTTACAATGTTCGATAACGATACAGTGAAAACAAGCCGTTCTGTGACTCACACAAGTTGGAAAGTCAAATCTCCATGCCGGCATGCCGTAGACACAACATTCTATTTTTGCGGAAGAAGTAGGAGTAGGTAATTACCTGAAGGAGTACGAATACTCGGGAGAGTGTGGATACATCACCGCAAATCTATAAATTTTAAATTTGTAAGGCTCTTCAACAAAATTGTTTCAAAGAAATGCTAATGATTTTCATGGAAAATAATTAAAATTTAAGTAAGAATAGGTTTAAGTTTGAACATAAAATAAAATGTTGCAAAAGTTTTTATTTCTTTCGCCATCTTTTAACTCAAGAAAAACTTAAATGGCATCAGTTTATTTATTAACGAATTTGTTTGTTTACGTTTGCTCTTCATGGTTGCTCGGCTCGTTTGTAGACAACAAGCAGCCCTGTAAAGAGAGCTGTGAAAATCATACTGCACTAATAACATTTAAAAATTAAAACTAAATGTTTTTTTGATTTACCTTTGTCCTACAATAATTTACATTGTTTTAAAATATAAATAAAAGTGTTCAAATGCTAACAAGCCTCCGTTTGGTCTTGTAGCCCTTCACTGCACTATCATATTTGATGCATAATTTGTTTTCTCAGTATTTTGTCTTTTTGTAAATGCTGTGTTAAATTAGGAACATGAATGCATGCCTAAAAATCATTATTTGAACCACATTAAGTGTAGTTGACATCGATAGTCAGTTAATTCTTCCTGTTGCACATGTTGACACATTTACAAATTTTTTAGCATTTAGAGTCTTACCTCTTTAATGGTTTCATAAACTGCTTATATGATTACATATCATAAACCTCTTCGATGAAATATATTACTTTCTTTATAAATGCAGTGAGTGATTTCAATTTCAGGTATCGAAAATGTGATAACATCCCTTCTTTAGAAAATGCTTTAAAAAAAAAAAAAATCCTACCCAAAAGAAACTAGACAATCACAGTCTGACACTTTTTTGTTTATTTTGGGGAAAAAAAGTAATTTTATTTTTTATCCATTACTTATAATTGGCATCTTATTAGTTTAAATAATGTTTTGTTATTATGTTTGCAGAATAGTGAAAAAACAAAGAAGTTATACGAACAAAAATTTTAATCTTATCGCTATCAATATTCTGCACGTATAATATCATAAAAAGTATGCAAGTATGCAATCAAAGTTTAGTTGCCGTGTGCCTTTTGACAAGAATTTCAATATCTTGTCTGATTTGATGGTACCGAATGGAATTTTTTTTTTTTTGTATCATTAACCAAATTAGTATTGCTTGCTTGATCTTTCAAATTGTCATCGGTACTTAACTGTAGATTTTCCTCTTTGGTACAATGTGGCATTGAGCAATGACAGCCTTCACCAATTGGGGTGAAAGTTGATACCGGCTTTGATCAAGACAGTCAAAGGCTGTAAAGGTGATAGAACCATCTTGCCTGAAGCTAGTACTGCCTTTGACAGTCTTCAAGTTAGGTGGTCAAAGACGGTACCAGCTTCAAGCTGAAGGCAGTACCGGCTAGCAGCAAGACGGCTGAAGGCGGTATCGGCTAGCAGCAAGACGGCTGAAGGCGGTACCGGCTAGCAGCAAGACGGCTGAAGGCGGTACCGGCTAGCAGCAAGACGGCTGAAGGCGGTACCGGCTTGCAGCAAGACGGCTGAAGGCGGTACCGGCTTGCAGCAAGACGGCTGAAGGCGGTACCGGCTTTTTTCTAAGGTGGCAGAAGCCGGTCATTTTTACTAGGGTCGTAACTTTAGGGGCTATGAATGACGCTCGGAGATAAGCATAGAATTAAATACTCATCATAGTCCAGTACTCATAAAAAACCTAAGGGTTACTACTTTGAGAAGAGATAAACTGGAGGGAGTGAAGTCTTTCCCTTATGAAGCCAAGACCCCCAAGTCACATGATTGACTTTAAAGCAAAGCAATGTGGAAAAAATTTTCTTTCTTTCGCTTGTTTCACACAAGACATTCCAATCATTCGTCGTTGTTGAGTCACGAAACTTGGGGTCTTTTGGTCAGCATTTGCTAAGGCAATGTTTGGACTTGCTTGCTCTATTTTAATTCCTGCTCAAAGGGTTACTCTGGGCTCACAGGCTCTTGACGGGCCATGATTGTCAGCTGCACCTTTACAGAATAAATGTACACGAAAGCCAAAATGCACGCTCTTCAATACGGAAAAAAATATGGACTCCCCATCTTTCTATCTGCTTTGCACTTGTCCCCTCGACTCATCACGGCCGTTACGGTACCTGCGCCCTAATTGGTTAAACATGTTATTCGTGACTTTATTTCCTTTTAGAAAAAAGGAAGTTTTCTATTAGCGAAAAAATTTTCACCTAAAAATCGGCCTTAATTTCCATTTTTCTCACCCCCGAATGAATGTTGAGTTTTTTTTTTTTTTCGACCCGACCACACGTGGATAAGTGCCTAGGAACGTACAAACACCAAAAATATCCATTTTAAAGATTCCCGAGTTAATCACAACGAGTTTTCCCATGACGTTCGTATGTATGTGCTTATGTGCGTATGTATGTCGCATAACTCAGGAACGGTATGTCCTAGAAAGTTGAAATTTTGTACGCAGACTTTTAGTGGGGTGTATTTGTGCACCTCCCTTTTTAGTAGCATTTGAAAGTTCAAAAGGGGCTCTTTTACACCTTGGGGGGGGGGATATCATTGTTAATTTCAATGAAAACTCAAGTACTGTTATTAATTGGCAAACACTTGGCGATATATCGCCAAGCTTTTGGTCGCCAAGTTGGTGACAAATTTGGCGATTTTTTTTTCTCTTTCAAATCGGGTTTCATTTTGGCCACTATTGGTAATATTTTGGGAGTTGACCATTGAATCACATTAAAATGTCCAATATTGGGAAAATTAATCTGCATAAATTTTTTTTTTTTTTTTTGCTCCGGTTAGCAACAAACTTGGGGTAAAAATAATGAAAGTGTTTCTTTGCTTAACCCAAGGCACTACTATCATTAAATTGACGTAAAAAAGTCATGGGATGCACACATCAGCTAGTTTTCTTCTTATTTCTTAGTTTGTATTCTATCTTAATTGTAGAAATTGAAACAGAAAAAACCTTTTGGCTTTTGTAATTAAACTGTCTACAACTTGATGATTTCAAAAACGAAGGTCAAGTATCAGGGTCTATAACTCTGTGCGCACCGGGTCAATAACTTTGAGACTCAGTTGTAATTATAGTTAACGTGGTGTAGTATTAGTTTCAGAATGGAAACCCATTGCATCCCATCAACTTTTTAAATTACATGGTCTCAAAGCTGTTAATTTGAAACAAAATGAGTCATTTTTGAACGATTACACTAAAAGTCATGAAACAGTTCTTTGAGTAACAGCTTTAACTCAACGTGGTACAGTTTAGACTGAGGTCAGAAACCCATGGGATCTAATCAATTTACTTACGTTAATGGTCTCAAAAATGTTGATTTCTGTATGAAAGATGTAGCATAAAATTTATTATTCTTAAGTCACGAGGCCAAAACTATGGGACACAGCTGCAAATATACTCTAAATGCAGCTTTGGACCCAACCGTACACACACATAAAACTTGTAATTGTTTTTAAAAATTGCTTTTTTTTATCACCCTACATCGCACTGCATGATATAACATTCTGCTCAATTCATCTGCTTATTTTGTTATTTTTTCCTTTAAAATGATCATAATTTACCTTTCATTAAGTACTACATTTTAAACACACTACATTTTAGAGGTTGAGTAAATACTTACTTCATAATCCTGCATAGAAACTACATAATGAGTTTTTAAAAATAAATGAATTAACTCACAAAAGTAAAAATATAAATAGAACAAAAAAGAAGGAAAAGAAAAGAAAAGAAAAAACAGATTTGCAAAACCATGCGGGCAAGTGTTTGGAGTTACATATAGCGATACAATGATCTTACGGACAAGAAATTATACAGATTTCTTATGATTCTAAAGCACTTATCTCTCAGAGAATTTATCTTACTTCATTTTATCTTCTTCCTCAAGGAAATAAGTTTTATATTAGGTTTGATCTTAATTAGAAGCGCATTTTAATTAGAAATGGCTCACCATTCTTAAGTAAACACTTATCAAGAACATATTTTTTTAATTAATATTTATTACATAATTGCCAACGTTAGGATCATTTAATTTAGCAATTTGCCGTGAGTTCCTAAGGTGAATCTAAAACTATACCGTATGGAGTACAATTACAGCGGCTACTCAAAGAAACTGATTTATAGGGAATAGTGTGAAACTGATCTTGAAACTTGAACCTATTTTTTTAAAATAATACTGATATTTTGATCGTTTCATTAAGAAAATTTATTAAGTTTCATAGATTTTTAACCTGAAACTAAAATAACATCACATGAAGCATAAAACTGTTGTTAAAAGTTACTGATTTATGTATTATGAACTAATTTTGACCTTTCCCTTAAGTTAACAACTTTGAGGTCACTTAATAAAAAAACTTTTTTAGGTGCCATTAATTTCTAATTGGGACATAAAACTACACTATATGGAGTGTAACTACATCTATGTTCCTAAGTTTTTTGACTCGTGGCTTGCAGATAGTAACTGATATTGAAAAATGAGTCCCTTTTTTTCCAATTCTCATCTTTTAGACCGTATAATTAAGCAAGTTGATTAGATCCGCGAGTTTTCTGACCCGAGTCAAACTACACCACGAACTTTGACTCAGTTTCAAACTATCAACCTTGCCATCATGTAGATAAAAGATTGAGATTTCGATTCTGAATCTTAAAACTACACTACATGGAATATACCTACAGCTGTGTTTCAAAGTTATTAAATCGTCACATACAGAATTATGTAACATTACCTTTTTTTTAAAATCAACTTTAATCTCGTTTATCCACTAAGCCAAGTGTAACTCTTGCTATTTTAAGTTTTTCTGAGTACTACAGTAAAACCTGTCTACAACGATACTGTTAGGACCTAAAAAAACATTGTATTAGACAGTTTATCGTTATAGACAGATTGATTATTCATGCTGACATTCTGCTGGGGCCAAAAACAAATTGTTATAGACAGGTTATCGTTATAGACAGTATCATTATACACAGGTTTCACTGGGGAGTAGTTTATCTTATACTTATTTTCGAGGTTCGTTCGTGGCTTTAGCACAAATCCTAACTCAAACAAGGTAACGAACATATCAGTTTCAACTGATCTTTGTCCTCAAAGTCATGCGTAAGCCATCAAATTATTTATGCTAGCATGTACCTTGTTTTAAATAGTATTCGCATCTAAAAAAAATGGAATGAGACTTCATTCATTTCGAAGAAAAGCTATCTTATACTTAGCATCAAATATTCATGGCTCTAACTTTAACCACCAACCTTTGGCACAAGCCAAATTTGAGAGAAAATAAGCTTTACCTTTCCTAATACAACACTAGTAATATATCCAGAAAGTTTCAGGACAATTGTAGGTGTTACTAAGCCCCACTCACCCGCATTCTACTAAGCCCCCAGTTTATTAAGCCCCATTCACTTTCTCCAGCTTTAAAAACATGACGCTTAAATATTTCTTATACGTTACATGGCTTACATTTGTCATTTCATCGATCAAGATTTGAAACACTCTTAAAAAAAGAAAAAAGTTTTTTCAGGGTGTCCGGAAAAATCTATGGCTCTAAACATTAATTACAAAATTACTAGCTATTGAAATGAATCGCAGTTTGCAGCAAAAGGGTGAAAAAATATTAAAGTTGAATTCTGTTAGTAATCGTTTGAAGTAGAGGTCGCTAGTTTTCTAACCAATCGGACGAAGAAAGGAAAATGACGACTGATGCGCAGGAGAAATTGCAGTGTGTATTATGATTAGCAGAAAGAAAGTCACTGGACTGGCGGTAACATTGAAAATAAATTTAAATTGGAAAGGAATTTGAAACATAAAAATAGCTCACACAAACGTCACACTATGTTAATTTTTATAGGCAGCATTTTTGTGAGCTGTGATTGGCACCTATCTTTCGATAACAACAAAAAAAAAAAAGAAAAGAAAAAAAAAACACAGCAATTTCTTCTGTACAATCTCCACTTTCTTTTTTTGGCTTAATTACCTACAATTGGCGAGCGCCCTTTTGTTCAATTATTTAGTTTAAATTCCTCCAGAGTTTTTCTTTCTTTTGCGGCAAACTGCATTTTATTTCACCAATTAGTAATTCTTCTATTAGAATTCATAATGATAAAAATCTTTCTTGAGCGCGCTGTATATTTTTTGTCAATAAAGTATCTTTTTTTTTTTAATTACACTGCGCGGCAAAAAAAAATGCTTCAAAATGTGTCTTGCATAATGCTTGTTGATTCTTATGTAAAATGAAAAATGAATGAATATCTCTAAATTCAAACTGCAATATCCGTCGTCAAAATTAGCATCTGTAAAACTATAGTCCCGGTAGCAGAGGTCCCCCCTGCCCCCCCCCTCCCCCAGCTTTCAATGCCGATTGAAAACAGCAAAAATAGCCAGTAAAACGAACCAGCATTCAACTGTTATTATAGTTAAAATAAGCACTAAGTAATGCTTCGAAATTAAATGATGCAAGTAAAATATACAGTAGTTAAAGTGAAAAAGATACTTAGTTGTTTTTTTTCTTGCTTTATTTTTTAAGCACATAAGTGTGTAAGTTCACTAAATTGCAGATTACTGCAGTCCGATGTTTCGGGATTTGCAAGGACCCCCCTTTTCAATGTAAAATAAGTGTGCTTATGGATGAAAAGACACCCGACAAAAAGCAGAGAGGCAAATAATCAAGCAACTTAGAAAGTAAAAATAGTGGATTAACGAAACACTAGTGAAAAAACTATAAACCAGTAAAGAACCAATAGGAATTCAAACAAAGAGCAAAAGCTTCATAACAGGTACGCAACTTAAGCAAGAAAGAATTCAATTTGAGGAAGCTTAAGCCACTAAAATTAAAACAAAAAATGAGAGTTTTATTTTCGTGTCCGCAGTAATCTGTTTTTTCCATTTTACTATAGTTACATTCCAAATGGAAACTTAAGCAGGTTATTCTCCATTAAAAGTTCTCTTTTATTACTTTCTCCAATTCAGAAATAATCGAGTGCAGACCTTCTTAGAAATTTGCGAAGGATATTTCAAGGTCATGCTCTTTTTACTACGTGGGATAAAACATACATTTTCCTCAAACTATAAAAAAGAGAAAAATCAAGACTTACTGCATTTATCTCCAAAGAACGGACTTGGTGTTTGTGTGAGAACTGAGTCGTTGAGTGGGAAGACATTTTCAAGACTGCGTCACAGTAAGAGTCCCAGCTGTGAAAAATAGAAAGATTAGAATATAGAGTTCAAGCTTATACTCGATTAGCCAACATAAACCAGCTTTAGCAGCTACTGATATCTAGTTATTAACACTAAAACGAGTTCAATTTGATGAGCCAAAAGAGAGGGTTCAATCAAAAATAGCAGTAGTATTTTGAAACATTTTCAAATTGAAAAATAATACGTACAGTAAAACTTAACTGTAAAAAAAATCACTGGAAACGCCCAATTTTTTAATACATAAATCCCCAAGATTGTCGAGAATGTATTAAAATATTGAGTGCAATAAAGCCAGGAGAAATTAAGAAATATTCCAACGTTATTCGATATAAGATCAGGCAGTTCTCAAAAATAGTAATCACGAAACACATAAAATTTGCAAGTGCATTCTCATATTTAGAGAATGAAGCTTATATAACCCCAATTTAAAAATTCTAGACTAACATTTTATTTTCATTCATTTCAAAATACTTATTTTTAACTATCTTTTAAACAGTCCGTTTTGAAAGAGGCAAGAGACATTTAGGTCCTTAACAGCTTTGAATAATCCTCAATTTTTGAAGTTCAAACAAAACTGACAAACCTGAATTAATCAGTTGCAAAAAATAAGATAAAAAAACTATGAAGCCTAACAAATTAAAGAAAATTAGAAAAGCAAATAGCTAGCTTTACTAATGATATTTTTTTAAATTGTTTGTTTCCTTTCTAAGGAATAAAAAAGTAAAGGGAAAACTACAGCTAGGGGAGGGGGATGTAAAGTATAAATAAGTTATGGGAAAAACCTAAAACGTAACATTACCATGTCTGGGAATAATAGAAAATGAATTGCTTGATACAGAAAGTTCATTTTCAACTATAAGAAACAAACCTTTTCCATTTTCATAAGAGTACTTAATATTTTTTTAATTTCGTATCGGAAATATATTCCACAAATTAAATGAGAACAGTCAACTCTCTATAACTTGAAGTTCCCTGGGACTAGCTAAAACTTTAAGTTAAAAGATTATTGTTGTTGCATATACCACCCGAGTATCCGAGCTGGTGTACCGATGCTACTTGATTTAAGGCAGACAGCAAGACTTTTGCTTATAGAGCACTATTAAGGAGGAAGTTCGTTTTGGCTCAGTCACCATACTATAGATGGAAGCACCATCTATCAACACTTTGATAATTTAGAACCAAACCAAAAGCCGAACATCTCCTGTTGAAGTACCCCAGAATCATTGATTCACTTGGAAGACTTTATGACCACAATATATTTAGCGTGCCCCGGTCATCCTCAACGAACATGGAGGATCTTTGACCTGCTGGCATCAAACCCGCAACCCTCCAGTTACGAGCCGACACCTTACTTATTAGGTCACCACGGCCCGAGTTAATGGTTATGGGAAGTTCCCAGAACCTTCTCCAGAGTTTTGGATTCGACCAAAACTTTGAGATAAAGGAATATTCTAGCTGTAATTTATCGTTATGTATACATTAAGGGATAACATAATTTTGTTTTCATATACATATTTAACTTATCAAGGTACATTATTTCAAAGTAATGTCTTAAGGTTTTCATGTCACTTTCTTGGCCTACAACTGTATTCAATAGTTATGGGTAAAAATAAGGAATTTTGAATCTACTGTGGGACAAAACCGTTTATTCACCATTTTGTTGAATTTGACAAGTATTTTGTAGATCTGATTGGATCGGTGTTTTTAATAAATTTTTAAAGCTTGGAACTGACGTATTCAACATTTTTTGGTTACTCTCATGGACAACATTTCTGCTTTGTACAAAAAGTTCATTTCTTAATGACACTTGTGATGCATAGTTTAATTAAGAGATATGAATAAAATAATGACATTTAAAACATTAAATATAATTCTGGGCTTCGAGGAAGAGAAATGACTCCTGTAAACAGAAATACCACTCGCTTGTTACCTTCTATACCTGGTTAGAGTAGCAAATATGTATAGTTCACGTGAGTTCCTTCTCCTAATAAGCTCCTCATAAGCTCAGTATATATGTTTTTTAAATGCTTAAATCATTTTTATTTTCAAAGAATTAGCGATTAAAAAATACCAAGTTTTTGGAGAATTTCCCAGTTAAGCATATACCTGATTTTCTGGAGGAAGGATGGTATGAAAAATGAAAAAAAGGTAAAAATTACGGTTATTTAAATGCCAGATAAATGAGATATTAGTAATTTATATTTTTTACGAGGATTACAAAATCCATTTTATCCACACATTAAAACAGTTTTTTACTATTATTAAAACTAAGAGTATGAAAGAATAAATTGACACTAAGCCTTTTACTTCAAATCAATATTTTTTCAACAAACCAAAAATGCAAAATTAGAAATTATGACTGACGTATGCATGATTGAAATGGGAAAAAAACGTGTAAATAAAACACAAATTACCGAGAAAACACAATAGCTATTTCAAGGCTACAATTGAGCCTTTTCAAAAATGAAAAACTGTTCAACAAGCAAAAGAGTCGAGAGAGAACACAACCACAGCCACGTGGACAACAGTATAAATACAAAATGGGTGAGAAGAGAAGTTAACCAATAGAAATATAGGACCACAGACAAAAACGTACCAGCCGCTTTGACATAGCTGTGTGATGTATTTTCTTGACAATGTGGTTTATTTACATTGTTCTTCCCTTTCTTCACAATCATGATGCAAATCTTGAAAACTGCTGGCAGGTTTCTCCGAGTAATGGCTTTGAAGTACAAAAAATATTGAAAATCAAAACCATTTTAAATTCCATTCAGCAAAAAGATCCTTTTGTGGATGTTTTTCCAACTACACGTTCAATTCTTTCCATTGGAAAATATGTTTATAGTTACTCCGCAACGTCTCTTTTATACATACGATATGCAGATAGCCCGGTTGTTAGTAAAAATTCCTAAACATGTTTCTTCAAATGTTTCAAAAACTCACTATTACTGCAGATATTGTCTTTTACTTTCCCACTGCAGCATTCAATCCCATTGGCAGGATTATATGGGTGGGAAAAGTTCAGTTTTTATTTATTGTTCATTATATGCAAGTATTGAGTTTTATGTATACTTTATTTATTATATATATATATATATATATATATATATATATATATATATATATATATATATATTCGAATTAGATTCGAAATTGTCATGAGTATTTGAGGAAAGGAATCTATAAAAAAAATACTGAAATGAAAGGAAAAATAAATGTTCTATTCACTGCTACTCTCCCCTATGTTTTAAAAACAGAAACAGTTTAAGAATACAGTATTTCTGAAACTCACTTATTGCAGTATCCTAAGCAATGGGGCAAAACAGTTACAATGGAACTTGCGTGTTAAAAAACTTAAATGATCCCATGATTTTCTTTCACTGATGAGGCAGCTGAGAGCTCTGCTCTGATTTTGATAACTTGGGAATTTTGATGCTGAAAAATTAAATGATAAAAATAAGAAAGTTTGAAATGCATATACGTTTAGGGAACTGCAGGATTTAAGAAGGTTACGATTATCTAAGAATATTTTGCACTTTCGATACATATCTAAGAATTATCAGGTTCTTAAACGTAAATAATATGTACAAAATACTAACTTCTAAATGAAACATATAGAACCAGCCTAGGTAAGATATTGAATATTTTCAATTAGACATTGATCTTACTAATAAATATAAAAATATTTTATTAATTCAAATTGAAGTCACAACTAGCCTCTATGAATATTCATCAGTACCAGTTTTTGCTCGATTCTTTGGAGAACTTAAATAACATTCATGATTAAAGCAAAGAACATTCTATTTCTATGTTCCACTACGCTCTTCGAGCATTTCCAGATCTCATTCAGGTCCCTTAGAACGCCAAATTTCGTTGAAATCCTTGCACTATCTTTAGAAGTAGAGCAAAAATCTGGACATCTGAAGTCGTTATCGGAGTCTAACTACATAATTTCTATGTAAATTTATGAGCAATTTTTTGTCACACTTAACAGATGGGGGTCACACTTAACAGATAAGAAATGTCTGGCTGTACAAGAGATACTTAAAAAGAAAACCGAATAATTGCACTTCTTCCTTTGGAGCGTTTGAATCCAGTATAAAATGAGCACAAGTTTCTATTAAGAATCAAGTTGTACATTACGTTTTGTGTAAATAATCACATTACCTTTTAACATTACCAGTCGCATTCAAAGGCAGAAAACGGCACCAATAATGATATGTTCCCGAAACCATTTAATATATATTTTTCTCATACTGATTTTCGATCCTTTGCATTACTCTTTGTATTAGAGTGCCCGCAGAAAACCAATAAATAAAACAAATAATAAGTGTTCACTCGCATTCAGATACAACCACAATATCTGAACTGCTGAAACGAACAATTTTCCAAAAACTGCTAAAATGGTTTCAGTATCGCCTAAAACGGGTAGATCCACCAAAACTCAAAGACTTTCGAGCGTTACGTTGTTTTGTTCGTCCCTGAGACGGGTAATTGAATTTTTTGCATTATTCGCATACTGGTTCTCTGATTTTAGCGTTGTTTGGGTAAGCAAAAAGAAAAAGTACCATACATAACCCATAATCTTTGTATTTTGACATTAGTAGTTTCACTAATGGGGCTGTTTCCCCTCAGTCAAAAGTAGTACTTTTAGTCACTGAACTTGATAGAATAAGCAATAAAAAAAAACATGGTCCCAGAAAATTCTTGTCTTGATGTCAAAAGGTTTCAACGAATGAATACACCACTTTAATAATAAAAAAATAAAGACATTTACTTAAGTATACAAGTTAACTAATTCAAATGATTTCAGTATGTAACGAAAAAAAATCTTAGATTGCTTTTGTAACAAACAACTTTGAAATGCAAGGAAAAAACAGAAAAAAAAAATTGATTAATTTCAAAATATATAAAAAGAAGAATACAACATGGTTATAAAATAAAAGAATCATTTAAGTCTGAAGAAAAGAAAACTTTTATAATCTGCGGTAACAACAAATAGTATAACGGCAAAAGCAAAGGTTTTTTGATTGAAAGTTCAATTTTAGCAATAAAATTAAAAACACGAAAAAGTAATAACTTTTAAGCTTTTATCAGTATAAATTCAGAAACCAAAGATTTCTTCTTGAAATCGTAATTACAGTACGCTAATCACTTCGAGACAATGGAATAAAGGCAACGGAGCTAAGGCATTAAAGAAGGCTTCCTCTTTGCCTGTATGGTTGTTTATTTTACGTCGCATTGAAAGCGTGAAAGGAAATTTCAAGCTAGATAAAATAAACGGTCTAATAGACACAGAAGCAATCTAAGGAAGTTCATCCTGTGGTTAATGGTCAAGATTAAATACTTTGACGTTGAGAAAAAAAGATGTACAAATATGCGGCAATGTATAATCGCACCTCATTAACTTTACTTTTTTTTAAACAGATAATTGGCGAAAAATGCGCAATGACGTAAGATACTTAATTTTGAAAAGCATAAACAAAAATTTTCTTCATATAATCAATTTTCCCTGATTTGTTATTTTTTCGAAATTCCCCGACTTTCCCATGATCCGTCGCCACCCCGTCTCAAATCAAACTAAAACATTCGAAGTACATCCTACTCAAATTACTCAAAAATATTACAAGCTCACCATACCATAAGAGGAGAGTTATGTGCGCATAATGAAAATAAAGAGTACTTTTTTTGTAAATCGAGTTAACAAATTGTACATTGTTTATGGTTTACCTGAATGCCGCTTAACTGAAATTGATAGTATTGAAAATTATCATGTTAAAGTAGATGTAAATTTAATTCATAGACGTTTCGGTCATGTTAACGTACCCTTGTTAAAATCAATGAGCAAACTTAATTGCGTAGAAGGAATAGGGGACATTAAAGGTAGTTTAAATTCTTGTGGAATTTGCAATGTAACTAAATCAACTAGACATTCCTTTAATAGAAACTAAGATAGGTTGTCGAATCGAGTTTTGGATATGGTCTATATGGATTTATGGGGTACCGCACTTGTTAATTCATACAGGGGGAATCGGTACTTTTTGTCAGTAATTGACGACTATTAGCGTTATGCTACAGTTCATGTTATTAAGAATAAAAATGAAGTATTCGAATGTTTCAAATTATATTCAGCAAAAGTTGAAAGAGAACGAAATGTAAACTTAAAATGTGTTAGGACAGACAATGGCTTAGAATTCTGTCATAATCAATTTAAAACTTTTTTAGTCAACTTAGGAATTAAAGCTGAAAGAAGTTCAACTTTTACATCTGAACAAATGGGGGTTGCAGAACGCTACAACAGAAGTGTAATGGATGGTGTTCGTTCTATGTTGCACGATAGTGGTTTGCAGGGAAAATTCTGGGCAGAAGCTTTGCATACATTTGTATATATTTCTAATCGTTGCAAACACAAAAATTCGAAAGATAGAACATCCATAGAACTTTGAACGGGATACAAACCGTCAGTTAGACATTTCAAAATATTTGGATCTCTAGCTTTTGTGCATATCCCAAAAGATAAAAGAAATAAATTACAAGCAAAAGCCCAAGTAGGTATTTTTTGGTTACGCTACTAGTACTAAGGGTTATAGAATCTACATTCCTTCTGAAAGAAGAGAAGTAGAAACAATTCACGTGAAAATAGAGGAACGTAGAAACGGGGTACGGGGTTCGTGCTTTATTTGGGAAAGAAAAAATGTGTGAATACGTGATATTTAGAGACGAAGAGGATTTTACTAAACCTATTTCTTCAACCGCGAAAGCTAAAGTTGAACTTAGATCACATTCTGATGACGGAGGTGAAAAGTCACAAACACTTGAATCAATAAATTGGAAAAGAATAGAAAGACCTAGGGAAATAAGCAAACGAATTGATGTTTATTATTTCACGTTTGAGGTTTGATGTTTATACACACGTTGATGTTTATAGGGGAACGTTTGAGGTCAATATACGATGAGAAAAAATTTTGCGAGAGGGAAAATGTTAAATTTGACGAAGATTTTTTTTAATTTTAAACCATTGAAATTAGTTAATATCAATGAGTGTTCTCAAACAAGTGAAGTTAAGTTTTCAGAGGAATCAAGTGATGGGGACAAATTTTTAGACACAGATTTTCAGGATGAAATTCACGCTGTTGAAATTCTAAAATTATTCGAGGACGTTCAAGTATCACCTGAAAATTCTGAATGGGAATCAGCGATGTCTGATGAAATTCAGATTTTGAATGAAAGGGAGGTATATGAAATTGTTGATCGCCCACCTAAAGCAAAAATTATTGGTAATCGATGGGTATATTCCGTTAAAGTAGAAGAAAACAATAAAATCAAGCGTTTCAAGGCCAGACTGGTCATAAAAGGTCACCTTATAAGCACCCAGTTGCCATTTTGTCAGTTCGGGATCGTATCGCACGCTATCTGCTTGCTACACAGCGTGCAACAAATGCAGGTAGCGTTTCCACTGCCTGAATTTCTTGTTCACTAATAAGTCAGCTAATTAGATTTTCATTTCTGACATGTCGCACTTGTGTTTGTCGTGATTCAGGGGGACTGAGTTTCGTGACGTGTACTCTCTTGACGGGCTTTTTTAGTTTTGGGAGAAAGATTTGACTGACGACTTTTGAATGCTATTAATGTATAGCTGTGATTGAGTCAAGTTAACGCATTTTTGCTAATGGTCAAGTATATGTAACTTTAAACCGAGTAAGGTCCCTTGAGGGAATAATAATAATCAATAGTTTAGACCACCGCAAATTACTTAATAATCCTCACGATATAAACTTTATCAATAAAATGACAAGATTCTGAAATTTGCCGTCTTATGATCATAATAACTAAATTAAACATTAACTAAAAAGGGCAAAATAAAAATTATTATTAAAAAAAAAAACCCGACTGCGTAGAAACCAAAATAACTAAAATAAAAATATGTATAAGCCCAGTAGTTTAGAATGTTATTAAGTACTACTGAATAACTACAACATTTAAATATTTTTATAATCGTACACAGATAAGACAAGTCAAATTCAAAAGCAGAACAGAAGCATCAACAGTCGGGGCCATTCACATTTTACGGGGTTTCTTGATTCAGAAAGGAATAAGCCCCGACTTTTGTCCGTGAAGTAAAAATTAAAATGAGTCAAAAAATACAAAATTTAACTTTTTATGCGGGCCCCAAGTCCCATAATTCATATATAGGAAAATAATCTCCATTGAAATACAATTCCAACACAAAAAGTTTCAGATTAGTACGACCAATATTTACCGAGATATGAAACACAGCGTTTTCTGACTTATACCACTTTACACTCCCTGTCAATAAAGTCTTTTGGGGTAAAATATAGCTGTTAAAACTATATGTATGCAGAGTGTGGTTTTTTAAATTGTTCAAGGTTTTGCTGTGTGATTTTGCGTATCACGGCATAACATTTGCTTGAATTTTTGACTAACTATGAAAAAATAAATACCTTGGTTTGTTTGTTTTTTTACGTTGGCAACCTTCATTATTCTATTAGGGCAATAAGTTTCAATCTCAACTTCTGTATGGTCCCTTAAAACTTTGATCTGGAATATCTCCTTGAGTTTTGGTCGCATTAATGTCAAGTTTTTTTTGTGTCAATAATAGTTTTCAATGCAGATTAGTTCTCTAAATGTAAGTTAGGGGACCTAGTGACGGAATAAAAGTTAAATTTTGAATCTTTTGACTCATTTTTATATTTTCTTCAAACTTTCAGTATTCTAACTCCGCATCTGATTTTGAGCATTTTTGCAATTGAAAGCATGCATCTAGGACGAACGGTCGCGGAAGTAGAGGTCTTGCACTAAACGAACATTTTAAAAATACACATACGCATGTAAAAGGAAAAAATGAGCAATGACACAATCATAATTTTGAAGAACCATTTAGTGACAGTTAAAAGAAAATGGTAAAAGACCCGTGGTTAATCCGCACCGAACTGCGGATAATCAGACTGCCGATAATCGGGAGTTTACTGTATTTGTATTAGTTATTAGCAAATTTTTGGTTTTTGGGTTTACATCTTTTTGCTTTTATGAGATTTTTATGTATGTAGTTTTGTCTCATACAAATGATGACTGCTTAGTTTTTAAGCACCTACATGAAAAAAAACTATTTTAAAGACAAACTAACTTCAAACTTGTTATATATAGTCTTTCTGCTGAGTAGATTTTTTCCCCTTCATTAATAAAACTCGCAATAATCATTCATCTATGTACAGAAATAGTTGAGGGATGCATCTTATTCCGATGCACGAACTTGATAAAAACGCCTTGATTAAAATAATCTAAAATCTTTCTATTTTACCTTGGCAGATTCAATAGTTGTTTACGTAATTCTACGATTTGCTGCCCATCAAAAATGGTTAGCAAACCTTTTACGAAAAGATAAACTTAGAAAGAAAAATAAAATGAACACATAAGAATAGGACAATGGTTCCCTGAGCAGCAAATATCCTCACTAAACAATAGTTTAATAAGAATCCTAGAAAATAGGCATCCTCATATGTAAAATAGCCAATTCACTATTTTAGTAACGCTCCTGACGTCGACAACAATGAAACTCCCGCCATAGTATGGTAATTTGATAATATTCTTTTGTTATGTTGGATATGCGGTGAAATGCTTTATTGCGACGAGACTGAACTGGATCCGGTAACTTAACTGTTTTACTGGTAAAACTGTAGTTTACGACGAATGAAGAAACAAAAAGGGGTCAACAATGAAAGCTGTCTCCTAAAGTTAATCGTTAATCCACCGAAGTTAGGGTTAAAATTTCACGTATCAAAATATCACCGAACAGGCAATTGCTCAAACGTAGAAGCAATTTTCACCCGGCATACATTAATGGGCGATTTTCTAATCAATTAATAAACATCTATGTTTCACAAAAATTTGAAATCAATGCAAATTACTTCAAGAAAAGGGGATTATTATCTTGTTTGGGTCAAAACACGCACATTTTAATATGAACAAGCTACAATTGAATTTCGGTTTTTTAAGCTCAATCTCTTTTTACTGGTACTGGTATTATTAACTTATTTCACCTAAAAGTATTAAAATTCTTTTCTAGTGAAAACTACATAAAAGAAAGGATTATTAGCTTTAATTTCCTCAACTTCACTTCAATTGTGTCTTGTACTACAGTACTTGACCAAAACTTGAACCACAATTAAGCTTTTGGTATTGAAATATCCGATTGAGCACTGTATTTCATTGAACTGGCCATTAATATTTGTAAACTTCTACGCTTTAATTAATAACATATACTTATGTAAATCAGGCCGGACAGCTTTTTAATAAAAGCTGTCCGGCTTCATTCTAAAAATTCATGGTTCCGAATTTTTAAAAAAAAATTGGAATAAAAAATAGAACCGACTTTAAAATTGCTCTAAAAAGGAAAAATAATTTAATTCTTTAAACACCATCGATAATACTTTTAAAACATAATTTTTGAAGTTGGCGCAAAAAACGATGGATAAAATCATTCACAGCCATAACTCAACTAGACTACAACTATTAATTTAACCAGGTCCACTTTCTTCACTACCACATACATTATGCAATGATAACAGCATATTAGAGTAACAATATAAATCTTTCATTCCTAACTTTAGATGGTTTTCTGAAAAAATATGAACGAAGCATGGCTACACTGGATTTTTTTTTACGTTTTATTTTTGCACCAACTTCAAAAATTATGTTTAAAAGTATTATCGATGGTGTTTAAAGAATTAAATTAGTTTTCCCTTTTTAGAGCAATTTTGAAGTCGGTTCTATTTTTTATTCCAAAATTTTTTTAGAGCAATTTTGAAGACGGTTCTATTTTCTTTAAAAAAATTTTTTATTTCATTCTTTTTAGTGTAAATGTAGATATTTCAGTAAAAGTAAGAAATTACCTAGTAAGAAGTTCGGCTCTATATCACTGTATTACTTTAGAAAAGCCTTTATTCAAAATTATCATTACAATTACTATTAATGTTACTGTTATATGGCTCCAAACTTTTATAACAATGAGTTTCATATTGTCGCTTAGATGAAGATAGCGAAGACAATGTGAAAGCCAAATGAAGCGAATACTCGTTAGTCCTCAACTCGAGATCTTTATTCAGAACTACGAATGAACGTTACATCTCCTTATATACAACTTGAGAAAGTGCTGGAACTTTCCAGACTTGGAAAGATACAGAAATTAATAGAACATTCGAGAAAATACGGGGAACAGTAGAAACGAAATTTTAGTAAAATTCACGTTGTCCTAGTCGGGATTTGAAACCGGGGTCGCCCATGTGGGAGGCGAGAATTCTACCACTGAGCCACCGTTATCCACGGATGAAAAGTGCGAACTTCGCTACAATATCATTTTAATCATTTAATAGGGAAATTGCATACAATTTACTGTTTTTTTGCCCATAACATTTTTTTCTAAAGAACAAATATGGTCAAAGTAATGGGACCTAAGTTGAGCCATCCCCTATCTATTAAAAAAAGAATCATCAAAAATCGGTTCACTAGGTGAGACGCTGTGAGTGGACAAAGAAAAAAAAAAAAACATACATACGGTATGAACTGATAACCGCCTCCTTTTTGAAGTCTGTTAAAAACAGGATCAATGACGCTCTAAAGAGTCAGTTTTTCTTTTTAAAGCTGGACAAACTAAATGGGGACCTGTTAGTTGATGTCCGCAATTTTTGCAAAAAAATCAAGATGTGTTAGTAATAGAGGAATTTGGGGCAAAGTAAAATGGTTAAAACATTCTCAGTTTGTAGTACCACTTATCTATTAAAATTTTAACAAGCACATGCAGTCTGTTCCAGCCAAACAAATTGTTTTTCGAAGATCAAGGTCAGATCCCAATTTTCCAACAGGCAGGGTAGGCAGCTACTGTTTGACCATCGATATGGAAAGGCTGATATCCGGTTTATAGGCGGAAATGGAAGTATCTATTAGTTTATAGGGGCGTAAGTTGATTTGCTACATATGTGCACTTTTGCCTCTCTATTATTTAGCCTTAGTTTTGTAAAAATGAAAATTTGCTCACAGTAACATTTTTTAAATCTAAAGTATATTCAATTTATATTTTCACGGAAAAAATTAATTGATTTATTTTATCACAACAAAGTTTTGAGCTTACCATTTTGCTTTTACGTTCCTGAACGAAATGAAAATATTTTCTTTTTGTTGTTTCCATGGTAACTATTATTGTTTTCCCTCATTTTATTTTAGAGAATGCAATAAATGAATAAGGCACTAGTTACATTATAAAACTCGTGCATCAAAATCGCATCGTTATTTTTCCTTCTCCCCTGCTAGATTAATTCAGATGGAATAGTCTTTACTTGGCAGATTCCCAAATTACATACAATCCGCGGTCAAACAGTACATGGAGCGGCAACATTTTCAGGGGCGGCCAAATTTTGTTTAACCACACATTTTTTAAAGTTTTTTTTTTTTTTTTGTTAGTAAAATATTAGCACTCTTTCATTGCCTACAGAAGTCATTTTTTCTCTTAATTTAATAATGATTACTTTCACGCATCTTATAAAAATAATTTTTCAATCATGGTTGTAGTTCAGCGTAAAACAGTAAGTGAAGACTAAAAGTTGGTGTCGATGTCAGAAAATCTTATTGTTTTTGGCCAAAAGTCGCAAAAAGATTGCAGTTTGACTATGATTTTTAGTGCTATAATCAAGTTTATTCAGTAGTGTACTGGTTTCTTCAATTATTGACGTTTATTATCTTTTTTAAAATATTAATATCTACGCGAAAAAGACAGTGATTTTAAATACAGGAAACATGCAATATTAAAAACCGAAGATCAAAAAAGAGTCTTCAAAAAGTTTGTAAACGTAATATATTTTTTTTCAAGTGGGCAGTTTTCAAAAGCGGAAACTTTGGACTCTTTGCAATGTAATCCAGTGACAATTTTCAAATGAAATGCCATCGAATAGTGATGAGTGGTAAGAATACGAGTGAACGAAATAACTGAGGGAATTATTCAAATCGTTGATTTGTTGATAAAAAAAAAGCAGGATAAAGATGCTGTTTTAAATAACGATGACAACTGATAAAATTGTTAACGCATAAGACATTGAAGTTCACTGCTATTCAAAGATTAAGCTAAAAGGTATTAAATAACAAGCCTGGCAGTTTAAATTTTGGAAACACTTTTTTGCGTGTTTTTGAGAAGAGGAAATGTTGCATCTTTTAGGGGGAAAGGGACGGTAGATTTTAAGTTTGCCTAGGGGCGGCATGGAGCTAAATTCTGCCCTGATCAAGGTACATAATTCTTGCATAATTGCAATATGAAGACTTGCATAATTTCAAGTCTTCAGAATTTTCTACCCATCGAAGGTATTAATTTCTGTGCGCATGTGTGTGTGTGAATCCCTTTCTTCTTCGTATAAGTCAATAATAGTACCGTTGGATACAGAACATCCAGGGGTTGCCATTCTGCCCTGTTTCACCCCCTTTAAACCTTAAGAAGTCGAACATTAAGTCCTGAGAATATCCTGAGGACATTCAGGGACGTCCTGACATCCTTGGACGGTCAAGATATTCAGGGGTAAAAAGTATTAAAATCACCAATTGTACCCACCCAGGCGGCATGAGCCACTTCAGGAGACGAATGCGGCTTGGCGAGCGAAAACAGAAGGGGGAAGACCCCTTGTATTGGAATATTTTGCAATTTAACAGCAAATTTCGTTATTATAAAATGATATAGTTTTTGCAATTAACGTTTTATATAGTAATTAGGATGTACTGAGGTTCGGTACAGTACTTATTTGATAAATATTAGCCATGTTTTTTACTTTCTTCTTTCTATATCTAATACATAGAAGAAAGTATTGGATTCGTGCAAATTTTCGAATTTCGAAGGATTCGAACGTTTTGAGGTGTGCTGAGTCCATTTCGACTATTTTTGGAAAATGTCTGTCTGTCTGTGTGTGTGTGTATGTATGTGTGTGTGTGTATGTATGTATGTGTGTGTGTATGTGTGTGTCACGTCTGTGTGTGACCAGTTTTTTGTGGCCGCTCTACAGCAAAAACTACCGCATGAAATCGAACGAAATTTGGTACACATATGTGCCCCTGTGTGAACTTGTGCCCATTGGTTTTTGGCGCGAATTCCTCCAAGGGGGGTGGAGCAATGGGACGTTTTTTGAGTTACGCGTGCTTGCTATTCCTCAGGAAGTAACTGGCGGAATCAGACAAAATTTGGTCCATATGTTGCCATTGACAGGAACAGGTGCTGATTCAATTTTGGTGTCAATAACTCAAACGGGGGTTGAGATATAGAACGTTTTTTGTCGTCAATTGTGACTGCAGTACCTCAAGAAATAATGAACAGAATGAAAGAAAAATTTATCGGCAAGTAGTCCTTAGTGGGTATAAGAGCTGATTTTATTTTGGTGTCAACAGCTAAAAAGGGGGTAGCGCTATTGCCCGTTCTTTTTTTCCATTGTGAGTGCCCTATCTCAAGAAGTAATGCTACGTTCTGGTTGAAATTTGGAATATATGTGAATCCATATGTAAACAGGCTTTGGTTCAATTTTGACGCCAATCGCTCCAAGAGGTGTTGATTTTTTTTTTTTTTTGAATAAAAATAGCTTTATTAATGCAACAATAAGAAAGATAAATCGTAATAGATTGTCGTCTGCGTATTTCTCGTGATTTTAATTGAATGGAAATGATCGGAAATATTATCTCAATGATTTAAAATTTTTAACTGTTGCCATCTTATGTTTGTTAACAATTAAAATATTTGTAATTAATTCAAGCAAGGCTTTTAAAATAACTTTCAATTTTAGCTCTTTGCTTTGCTTTTGCAATAATTCAGACATTGGGATGGTAGTCAAGTTTTTGTATGTGTAATTTTGTCTTTTTGGGAATATTGCTTCCTCGTCAAGCATGGGGAGGGATCAGAAAAAAAAAGAAAAATATAGAAGAAAGTTTCGTGATGGCCACAACATACTAGTTTTTTTTTTAATGCAATACAAATTGTAAACTGTACGCAGAGCAAAATGGATGAGGCAGAGCTAATAGTTAATGTTATTAATGAATGAACAATTAAAAGAAATTATGTGTTCTACTCATTAATTCATTTACATTCCTTCAGTTCCTAATTCACTTGTTTATCCATCAATTCACAGATTTTCATATTAATTCACTATTTCATTCAATCATTTTTTTACATACATTAACTTATTAATGAAATTTATTTTTCGGTTACTCTTCCACTATTTAGTTATCGAATCATGTATTCGCTAATTGTCAAATGAATGAGTAAATTAACCAAACACATTTTTAAATAATAAAAAAAAAATTTTTTTTCATGAGAAAAAAATTTTATTTTTCAATTTGCCCCATGCATTTTTAAAGTGAAAGTTTTCCGCTTTTTTCAAGGTGCAAATTTACTGTCAAAAATGAAAAATAATATTTCAATGCCAGTCAATAAAGAAAAAAAAATATAAAACTGTAATGTTCAGAAATTTTCCCAATTTGCTCATAATAAAAATAAGTGGAGTTCCATTATTCTTAACCATTCTACTCTTCGGATTTAAGAAATTCGATAAGGTTTGTCCTTGAGTAGAAATAGAGTGTTTAATGTCTTGAGTATATGGTGCTGTCTTTACGATCGTTTTGCTTCTAAATCAACGAGTGACCCCACAGGATTTTTTTAATGACTATTAACTACTATGACTAGGTACATGAGAGTAAAAATAATTTCGTAGGTCACTCATGAGTTTAAAAATAAAGGTGATTTGAAAGCATGGTATTGGCGGCCTCAAAGTTGATGATTTTGTAATTGATGAAGGTAAGGTTTCAAGGTCAATTACTCTCTTCGCTACGAGTTGATAACTTTGAGACACAGCTACAGATATACTTCATATAGTGCAGTTTTGGATCCAGGGTGGAAATCCATGAAACTTCAACATTTTTAATTTAACAGTCTCAAAGTTAATGCAAAAAAAACAAAAGGATCCATAACTCTGTAAGCCATGAGTCAGTAACTATGAAAAACAACTGTAATTATAGTCCGTCTTTAATAATCATGCTTAATTGAAAGGTCTTGAATTTTCTCATTTTGAAATAAAAGATAAAGTTTCAAGATTAATTACTCTGTAAGCTGTAACTCAAACACTTGGAGACACAAATGCAATTCTAATCCTCTAAGAGGTAAATGAAGCTTTGTATCCAACTTAAATACTTTCTAAGTGTTTTAAATATGTGTTTATTTTTATCACCACGAGATTGAAATTTTTGACCTTATAACAATCAGAGACTAATGCTACATTTTTGAAAGAGGATTGTAATTGGGGTAAGGATTGGGCAAATAATTACAGCAGAAGTTTGCACATACAGCGTTCTAAGTAATATACTTTTAAAAATAAATAAATATACTGAAGCTCTAAAATTACGTTAACGTTAAGAAAAAGCACAGTTTTTCAAAGCCTAATAGACTTGTGCTTTGAGGTTACAAGGAACAATACAAAAATATGCGAGCACATGGATGTGAAGATATTTAGCAGCTTTCCTAATTATAATGCACTCAGACAATAAATCTCACTTCATTTCTATTTTGCTCCTGGGGAAAATAAGCTCAAAATCATTAGAATTTTATTTTAAATCGAAATGGTTGATAGTAGCTTATTTTAGAGTGGTAAACTATCATTTTTTCGCTATTATTTATTTCAAAAATTACAAATTTGGGACAATTTAACTGTGCAAGTTGACTAGATCTCGTGGGTTTCTAACCAAAGTTACTGATTCATGGCTTATGAAGTATTTATATTTAAAACTTGAACTTTGTTTTTAATTATTAACTTTGAGACCTTTCAATTAAGGAAATTTATCCCTTGGGTTTTCAACTAGAATCTAATACTAAATAGCATGGATTATAGTTACAAGGTGCTAGTCAAAGTTACCGATTTATGGTTTATTAATTAATTGATCTTTAACCTTGACCTTTTCTTAAAGTTATCAACTTTGAGACAGTTTATTTAAAAGGTTGATTAGGTGCCGTAGTTTTCTAACTTGTCCTGAAACTGCACGATATGAAGTGTAACTATAGCTGTGTCTCAAAGTTTTTGACTTGTGGCTTACAGATAGTAATTAATGTTGAAATATGAGCTGTTTTAAATTCATCAACTTTGAGACGGTTTAGCTACTGAAGAAAAGAGTTACCCATGCTGTTTATGTTTTTCTGTGTACTATATGTTGTGTAGTTATTACTATAGTTATTTCCTTGTGCTACTCATGTCTATAGAAGACATTCCAACCTTTGGACAATTCAAAATAAAACGAAAACAGCATTTTTAAATCACCTTTCCCTTGAAACCCATTAGTGACCCACGAAGGTATTTATGCTTACATATATCTAGTATTACGTAATGTCCGTGTTTTAGAAAAATTGCCATGGGTCACTCATTTCTTTTAAAGCAAAATGATCACAAGGCCAACACCATATATTCACAAAATTAAACTTTAACCTCTACTGAAGTACAAACAAATAAGATTTAATAAAAAAGAAACTTTACTTTTTTTTTATCATACTACTAACACATCTTGAACTTTTCATTATGATGGAAGACATCAACTATCACAAGCTGTCCACTTTTAAAAAAAATACTCTTAAAAGTACTAAATCCCCCGAACCATGCAAAAGAGACCAAGCAAAAATTTGGAGACTGCTGATTGGCTACCATGTGACAACATCATCCATCTTCTGTATATAGCTTGTGTTGCACGCTCTAATTACTTTTTTCATTTCAAAACAAAAAATGTCTTCTAAACATTATGAAAAGAGAGAGCAAGACTTTAAAACATTCAAATGTGAATTTATACCTTCCGAGGAATAAAATTCGTTCATTACATTGAATGGGGAAAAAACATGACTGACACATTTGCGTCGGCTGGCCTATCAGGAGTCCCAATACTATTATAAGGTCTCTAACTGAGTAAAGGTTGTTTATAAGCTCCCCGGACATCTTAGCAAATGCGAACAGAACCCAGTAGAGGACAACAAACCCAGGACTGTCTGGCTAAAGCGGACTTATGGTAAGCCCACTAAGCATACCACTGAGGGTAAGAAACCTTTTGCATTTTGTAAAGGTATGAGTCGCTGATCCCATCCCGTTTTAATACTTTCTCATCATTAATTTTTCTATACACAACGAAACAGGTTGTTATGTAAAACCATGTATATAAATACTCAAGCACTAGGTTTTTGATAGAAGCACACTTCTAGATGCCACCCCCAATGACATGAGTTTTTCTTTTGTTTTTGTGGGAAAGTGAGAAGATTAAATTTCAAGCTGGGGTGCTAAGGACGCGTCCCATGAGTTGCAACGAAGTAATTTTCAATGAGAAAAAGGAATAACACTTCACGATTTATTACATTTCTTCACCTAAATAATTCATGATTTTAAAAAAATTTCCCCACTTTACCTTGTTTTCGCCGTTATTCATTCAGTCACTTATTTTGTAAAGAAAAATGTAGAAATCTTCATGTGTGAAGTATAATAGTAGTTAATATTGTCTTTTAATATTCGTGAGCATCAAGTTGTATTTTTCAATAACAAAATAATGTGCGTGGCAATAAAATTAAAAAACTCAACTATACTTTTAGAGTACCGTAAATGCGGGCTTCTTTGGCCAAAATTGAAAAAGAGATACAGTATTCTCTGACAACCTTTAGGAAGTAATGTTTGAACCAATTTGAAAGAAATATGCTTGAGAGCAGCCTCTAGCATGCAGTTATGTATACCAAGGAGTTCGATAGCTCTTCTCAAAAAGCAAAACTAAAGGTTTAGTTTTCCTTGTACTAAACATGTGTCTTTATAGAGGGATGTCCACCATAAGATCGCAACCCCCTAAATATCGCAACGACCCCCCCCCCCCCAAAGTTCAAGTGCCCACCCTTCAAAAAGAAAACACCCCTCAAAACAAACCCCTAAAATTTTCAAGGGCGCAGTCTGTGCCATGATCCCTTCCTAGAGTTGGGCACCTCTGCTTTATAACCTAACAAACTTTTACACGCAAAGACAGTCCAACGTCTACTAAGAGTTTTTTTATTAATTATTTATGATTACTATTTAATAATTTATGAAATAGTATAGTTTTACTTCTCATTTCCGTTAGCGTTTCGTGATTACAAAACATCGTCTAAACCTAAAAAGTACGACATACTTTGACTCAGCATGAAACTTGAAAATTTCCGTCTGAGGGGTTCGGAAACGAAAAGAAAAACTTGAAGTAGAACTCTAATCAGGAAAGCGCAAGAAAAAAACTAGGAACTCTCATCAACGGATAAAGAGAGCGATTGCAGCCTCAATTCATCCGGCCACAGTGACATAACAGTGACATTAATAAACAGATTAGTTTGAGGGAAAAACCCTAATTAGCATGAAAACAACAGTTCCTAAATACCACAGATTGAGAATAATTATACATAAATAAAATCAAGGGCTCCGTTTAAAAGTTTTGTTACAATAAAGACAAGTTCCTGAAAAAATTCCCTCAGAATGGGGACAATAGTTCCTGAAACTCTCCTCTAGAAGAAGAAAAAACTTACCTGAAAGTTAGCATTGGAATAAGGCAGTCAACCTCTATTAACTCTTGATAAAATGAAGGTAAGTATTCCAATAACGTTAACCATTGCTTCAAAAATATCTGGATAGGAAAAATAAGGAAAACAAATAACATTCAGAACAAAGAAAAATGTCGAAATACCATCAACAGTATAAAAATGAAAAAAATTTAAAAACCATAAGGGTTAAAAAAAAACAGCACTGAAAAATTCTCTTTTGAACAAGGACAGTAGTCCGCAAAACTCACCATTGGAAATTAAGACGCCAATAAAATTTAGGCCCTAGTTAGATTAAATACAATACCAAAGAAAATTCCAATAATAAATTCAAGATAACATTTTCAGTCAACGTCTCTAGGCTGCAGAATCAAACGAATAGACGTTAATAGCAAAAAAAAAAAAAATCAAACTTGAAAAATGGTGGCCCCATTATTGGATAAGCATAACAAAATAGTTGAATTTTATTTGTCCACATTTGAGCATAAACGGCAACAATATGGCATTTCCTCAGCGAAAATCACTGCATAAAAAAAACAATATCTGGCGCAGACGATTTCAAATGTCAAGTTCAATTACCCTTACTTAAAAATGCCC
Source organism: Uloborus diversus (assembly GCF_026930045.1). Classification (NCBI taxonomy): domain Eukaryota; kingdom Metazoa; phylum Arthropoda; class Arachnida; order Araneae; family Uloboridae; genus Uloborus; species Uloborus diversus. The sequence continues at coordinate 88,054 of NW_026558761.1, forward strand.
TCGCTAATATAGGTTCTCCTTTTCTTTAGACGTAGTACATACGTGTATTTAGCCAATAAAACCGGACAAAAGCTAAAATCCTAAAGTCTGACGAAAACTATTTAAACCTATTTTATTTAAAGCTAGATAACTGTTCTATCAAACAGCAACAGTATAAAGCTCAGCTTATACTTCCCCATTGGTGTACGCTGATCAGATTTTAGACATTACTAGAACTGCTCGTTTCTCTCGGCGTTTTTCATTGAAAGCCTTCTATTGCAGAAAATGTTTAGAAGGAGTGATTCTCGGATGCAGACTCCGTACGAGTAACAGAACTTCAACTTCTATTACTGCTTAACCTCAGGGGGTTGCAACTGTATAAATATACAGAACAATTTTCAGAAACGTCTTCAGAAGAAACAAAGCAGACTATGACTAGTACTTTTTGTGACTGAAATGGATAGAATAAGCAAAAAAAAAATAACATGGACGCAGAAAATACTTTCATTTCCCAACAGTTATTTTTTAATTAATTTTTTTCAATTTCCGATTTTTCAAACAAGGCGTGGTCTTTATGCCGTCACAAATGATGCAATTTGGCGCAACTTTCTACTACGTTTCCACGTTATGATAATCAAGCAGCAAATTAAAATCGCCCTCTACGCTTGCTATCAACCCTATCGCTGCCAATACACGTGAGTAAAGATACGAATTAAATATTTTGTTCTGTGAATGGCAACATTGAATGGCATTTCATCATTTGTGATGTCACACGACAGAAGTCTAAACAACGAAAGCGAACTGATTTAAGTAGTTTTTTAAAAATAATAAATTTAAATTATTTAAAGAATGGTCAGATCCTATGTTTTTAAACATGCTCTTTCAGAAAAAAATACTTTTAAAATTTTGGAAACCCCATTATTGGCGGTGAAGGGAAAAAAATATTATTGCTACCTCTGCCCGATATTGGCGAGCCATGCGAGTATGGTTAGCATCCTGTGCCTGAAAGATTTTCGATGCATGGTGCTGAATGTAGAACCTCTATAACTGAAGAGGCCGACGCATCCGCAATTTTGGAGCAAGCGTACAACAGGGAAAGCTACCTTCATTGGCAATCATTCGCCAAACAGGGAACGGGAGTCAGAGAGCGAGGGTGAACATTGGCGAAATTTTGGAAAACGTTGGCATCATTTCCAGGTTGCCAGTCACTTCTCGGGCTATTAATTATCCATTTCTTTTTTCTTTCTGCATCTGCTGGAAATCTGAAGAGCTGAAATACTTTTTTTGGAGCTGTTTGTACAACTAACAACCGAACAACCACCCGTTTGACTCAATTTAACACATGCTAAAGAAATGTAAACATCAGGAGCAATGCTATCGCTACGAAGCACTGGATCAAGTTTGCTCCAAAATGGTGGATGCGTCGGCTTCTCTACTATAGGGGCCTTAGCTGAAGGTACCTCCAAAGCACTCCAACCTACTGTTCGGTTTTCAGAGAAGGCAGCTCTAGTGCGCACTAAGCCTTGGCAGAATCACCGATTACGTATTCCACTATAATTTTAATGAGTACGAAATTCTAACCCCTATTCAAGAAGTGGTAGTTGACCACACACAACTTTAAAAATCCGAGTCCCCAGAAGCATTAAATATGATTATAGCGAGCATACCCAATAAGGGAACCCATTATTTCAGAAAGAGCATACGTCCCATTTGTTGCAAAATTCAACTATGTCATTAAATTTTTGTGGTTAAATAGTTTAAAATAAAATCTGTCTTACTTCATTTATATTTTCATCACTCTAAACTATATTTTCTAGTTATTGATTGCAGTAAGCCATAAGTCCAAACTTAAAAAAAAATATGTTACATTTTAGGGACAAAATAAACCGTAATTCAAAGTGAAGTAATGATCCTACTTAGGCTAGATTAGTCATAAAAAATCTTGTCAGAATTTAGTTTTTTTTTTTTTTCTGAATGAATTCATCACTTTTTATTGAATCTGCAGAAATATCATTCGTTTGATTTATGTCCTTTCTAAAATAATCGATGTATTAATCCTTTCGTATGATGAAATTTTTTTGAAATTCCAAGTTATAAAGAACTGTCATTAAATTTTCTTTTAGCAATTTTGAATAAAATTCAAGCCTTTCCAGAGATTTGTAGTTTTTTCATTGTTGGCAGATAATCGGAGAAAGCTCCATGATTTCAAATCTTGTTATTTTCTGTTTAATTACAAGTAGAATACTTCTAATTGATTTTAGTACATGAGAATGACTCTTAAAATGATTTTCCATTTTAACTCTTGATTCTGATTTTGCGCCTAGGAAGCTAAGTAGTTGTGATTATATTTCCTTTTTCGAGTTTTCCTGTGATATCTAGAATCTTTGAAAATGTATTTCAATTTTATGTGTGTTCTCGCCAGCGAAAATCCTTTTCATGAGAGGAACAGCTACCAGTGTTGGGCTTTATTTTTATTTTAATATTAGTTCGTAGGATAAAATCGTAGGAGTATGAAACAATGAAAAAGCTTTACAATTTATAAACTGACACTTTTTTACTTGGAGACTTACTTGGAGAGGCCATGATGCTAAATTAGGACTTACTTGAGCGTCGTGGGGACCTTAGATCAGGAATTAACAATAGCAAAAGATTGGGCAAAGAGCTCAAGTCACGTGACTCGACAACGACAAAGGGTTGACACGTTTTGCGTGAAACTAGCGAAATGAACCGGATATCTTCCAGTGCTGTGCATTAAAATCTATCACGTGACTTGGGGTCTTTGCTTCACGAACACAAGTCCTCACAGTCTCCATTTTATCTCTTCTCAATGGTGGGGAACTATTTCATTTTCTAGTTAGATTATAAGAAGAATTAAGAGTTACATAATGTTTTCCTTTCAGTAGTGCGGAAAAAGTCTACGGATTTCCTAAAAACGAAACAGTTACCATCACTGAAAAAAGTAATCGAACAATAATACGAATCGAATATACACATCGAAACACACATACGTTATATCAGACATTAGTTCCCAAAACACCAGTTTCTAAAATTTCACATTTGAAAACAAACTTCACTACCAAGGTAATCATCTGAACCAAAAGCTACAGTTTTGAAATTCTATGATTGAATAATCTAAATACATGAATGAACCACGAAAATAATAAAGACATAAAATAATAACAACATAGCATTTTTTTATTTGCTTTTAAAAATTATTTGTTTGGCGGACAAGAACTATAATAGATAGGTATAATTTGTTTAATTCCAACTTGATTAATCATACCTTTTATTTATTTTTAATTTTAAAAATAATTTTTGTAAAATTTTTGACACAAACAATTTTTTTTTAAATAATGCGTAGTTAAATTTCAGCAGGTATTTCATTTTAAAAACTATTATATGGACAAGGCGGTCTATACTACTATTCCAATAAGTTCAAAATTCATCACATCAAAATTCATCATATGGTCATCACAAAATTCATCACGGTGGTGGTTCTTAAAACATAATTGGTATTTGGTAACTCGGTCGAGTAGTGAAAGGCCGAGTACTCGGTAACTCGACCGAGTAATGAAAGACCGAGTACTCGGCCAAAGTGCTACACGGTACGTCTCTAATAGAAATACTTTTATTTCTCGCCTGAAATCGTGCCTTTAAGATTCAACTTCGAAAATTTCCCAAGACCAGTCATAAAGCACCTCTTTCTCACTTTTAAACACTTCAATTTCGAAAAAATTCCAGAAGAAGCTATTGAGCCCCTAATATCACCAAAAACTGTTAAAAATCGACTTCAATGTTGAAAAACTTATGGAAGTTCACCATAAATTCCCTTTCTTGCATCCTTACCTAATATTGCCTAAAATTACGATTTTGACAAAAATTTCAAATGTTCTATTAATCTAGCCACTCTCCTAGTATCTATAACAGCAGTTGAAAGCACAATTTTAACATTTAACGAGTGAGGACCAATTTAAGTCCACATAACATACAGTGACATCAAAGTCTCTGATTTAGAATTGTTGTAAGAAATTGTTGTAAAAAAGAGACATTTTAGTTTTCAAGTTTTAATTTTTTTTTTTTTTTTTTTTTTTTGTAAATTTCAGTGGATTATTAACACTATTGTAGGTAAAACGCATCAGTATTTCTTTTCCTAACTAAGAAAATATTTTAATCATATAACTGATGCATAAATTCTGAGGTTATTTATCTTTTTTAAAAAATGCTCAGAATCACAAATAGGCATAGGCGGTTCGGACGAGGGAGTAAGGGGGTCAATTGCCCTCTCATTTTCAACCGTAAAGGGACTTTTCCCCTCCACTTTTCTAAGTTCAAAACTAATGGTCGAATAAAAAATTATAGTAATGATCCATTCACGTGTTTAAAGAAAGAACTGACTTAATAAGTGCTTGTTTTATGCGTATTTTATGTTATTTAGTAAAAATTAAAATAAAACTTTGATTTTGTAAAAGGGAATTTTTTCTGTGACCATCAGGTCTCGCTTTTTGAGTCCATTTATCAAGTTTTTGGAAGAAGGTCAATTCATTAATAATGACATGAAATTCAATTGTTCAATTTTTGAAGAAAAAAATTTGCTTTAAAGTTGTGTCACCCACCAAACCTGACCCCCCCCCCTCTTTTTTGGGGGCACCAGAAACCTATGCAAATAGGAGTTTTTTGGTGTTTTATTATAATAAATAATAGTTAACAGTTAGCAATAAGTACCATGGTCTATAATGAAGTTTATTTAATTATCAATTTAACGACAAATGTGATAGTCTCTTTGAGATAAGAACATGGAATCCCTCTCAAGCAGCCTACACCTCTGCAAAATATGAAGAAAAAACTAAGGGTTCCACGAAAAAAAGTGAACATTTAAAAGGTTCCACTGATCGAAGAAATTAAAAAACGCTGGTATAGAGAGACAAGTAGTGACAGGTTGCTTTTGCTGCGTGTAAACTCTTTCAGTAAAGAAAACACATTGACAGATTTCATTTAGCCTTTGAAATCCTCACTAAAAATAACACTGCACGGTCAAAAAAAAAAAGCTTCTTTTCGATTCTTATGTAAAATGGCCTCCCTGAATCCAAGCATGACATCCCCCGCCCTCTCCCATTATATTCAGTTTTTTTCGTTTTTATTTTCCTAATACGCTAAAGGAACTCTGTAAATGTGTTTTCTTTACTAACAAAGATTCAATGCAAAGAAAGCAACCTTCCTTAGTCAGGGGGCTACGGGGGAAGAAACTGCATTTTGTGATAAAATTTTAAAACTTGGTATGCTTGTCGACATTGTATATACAAATATTTTAGGAAGGGAAAGCATTCCAAAATCCCCCTCAACCCCCCCCCGGCGGCCATTTTTGGTCCAAAACCAAAAATGGTGATTTTTTTTTTTAATTATTATAATTTTTTAAATTATTGCTTGTATTACTCATTAGATGTTGATTATATTTTTTACAGTTTAAAGCTCCATTAATTGTCTAATTTCCGGAATAACTCCACCAAAAATGGTTATTTTTAAAAAAATCGATATTTTTATTTTGTAATTTCTCTGACGTGAATTTTCCCCCTTCATTCCATAATTACTGGTTTCTAAATTTAATTAGGGTTATATCAAAGTAAGGTTCCAGTTATCCGAATTCTAATTGCCCGAACTGTGCAATTATCCGGCTATGATGCACCTCGTTTTTTATGATTGAGCAGGCATAATCGAAACTATTTCCAAAGGTTATAAGAGAAACGGATTTGAAGGAAAATGGGTGAAACTAATGTCAAGACAACATAATTTTAATAGAAAGAAATTTAAAGTTTGAATTAAAAATGTCTTCTTATTTCTATCATTACTATTGTTGCTGTTGTTAATTCTCCGTTACCCGATTGATCACTAGTAAGCTTTTACTTATTTTATGGGGAAAAAAATACCTGAAGTGTATTACAAAATGTCTAACTACTTCTTACAAAAAGATTCACATCAATGCAATTAAGACACCTTTAACAAAGAAGTTTTTATAACTTAAAAATCCGAGAAAGAAAGCAAAATCCCAATGTTCAAATTTTGAAGCACCGTATTAAAGCTGGGGCTTTTAATATTAATGTTTATTAGATCATAGCTTTCAACCAACTTTACTATTTTTAACGAACCCTTGAAGGAGTTTATTCTGTGTTTTTTTTCCCATTTTATTGCTATTCTAAACGATGTACATATATTTTTTAGTAAGTATGCTCGATAGTTACCAATTTTCAGGAAAGATCTTCTTTAACCCACAAACCTTCCAGACGTAAACAAAGCCTTCGAAGAAGGAATGCTTGTTGTAAAAAAAGACAATAAACGTGTTTTCTGTAATTGGATTGGACCATGCTTACATGCAAAAGCAAAAACAATGCGGTGGTAAAAGGAGACGGGGGTATAATTGGTCTATCACAGATCCAACTGCGTTAAGAAGATGGATGTTGGTTGGTCTTGAAGTTATCGATTTTTTACACAATTTGAAAAAGTTACCTCGACTCATTTCAAGAAACGCTGTATATACGGAATGAAGAAATGTTAAGTTTCCAAAGCCTGTTTTCAAGAAAGGTCTTGAAGAGTCAGGCCTTGAAGAGCAATAGCTGAATATGGAAATCTATTTTCTGAAACATCGAAAGAATTGTTCTCATTAGAGAGGAATATAGCAGTAGACGAAGAATATGTAGACCAACTCATGAAGATTGGACAAGTTCGGTAAAAAAAAAAAGTTACAACAAATTCATAGAGAAAGGAGTTGTGACTCAAAAGTCACTTCATATTCACGGGTAGAAAAGAAAAAAAAACCTTTTTAGTCTTTCATTTTTACAGAAAAACCAGTAAGTCTTTTTAATGAAAAGATTTTTATTCGATGGAGATTCATTTTCAAAGCTTTTCATTATTTGCGATATCGTACATTTAAGCCTGGATGAATTTCTCCTCTATGAAAATCAGCCTCACCCTCTATCAATTTCAATAAATGGAGCTCTATGAAAGGGAAATAAGTCTAGTTAACATTCCTGCTCGATGAATTAACCCATTTTCGGCCGAAGGTGCGTATACGCACCATTTCAGTAAAAAATTTTTAATTAACGCTGTTTCGTATATTTTTTACAAATGTAATTTTTATGCTATTTTAAAAGGTTTTAAAGGCATCTATAAAATAATAGTAATTCATTTGGAGCAAGCACTTTCTTTAGAGAAAATTTCAAAATATACTTGTGTTTTACCTTGAAACGTCGACTGTCAAATTCGACTTTTTGAAATTGTATAATTAATTCACTTGAGATTAATCACACGTTCTTATAATGAGTTAAAGTTGTAAATTCTATAGATAAAATAAAAATAATGTCATAAAAAATCTTATAAATCGTTATTCAAATTTAATGTTTCGTAAACGCACCATTGGCCGAATGCATGAACAATAAGCAAAAAATGAAAATCTAGTTTTTATGTAAGGAATCGTACGTTTTTTTTTTCTTTCTTTTTTTTTTTGCAAATTGTTGTTATTTCGTTTAAATTTGTCTAATAGATGTCTAAATCATGTTTCCTAATATATTTGTCTTTTTTTTCAAAAAAATATGCTAATGACAATAACAGTCATGATTTCCAATGATTTAGCAACCGACTTGAAAAGATTTTTAGGCATACTAGTTCTTTCTGGATACCATTCTCTTCCCTCAAGTAGATATGTACTGGTCTTTAGATGAAGATTAAGGACTGCCAATAATTTGGAAAAGAACGAGTCGAATCAGATTTAAAAAATAAAAATATCCATTTATCCGGTAACTTTTGCCTTGATAATATAGACAAGTTTGCTAAATTACACCCATTTTTCCTGCATATAAAAAAAAGTATCTACAATTTGCAATCTTTTCTCAAAATTTGTCAATTGACGAAGAGATTGTGCCTTATTTTGGAAGGCATTCATCAAAAATGTTCATAAAGGGATAGCCAGTAATGTTTGGATTCAAACTTTGGTGTTTGTGCTCACCAAACGGATACCATTTCCAGTTCATTCCGAATGGAGGTGCTGAGAGTAGCAGTAATCGACAAAAAATGCCATTAGGAACAAGTGTTATTATGAAATTACTTAACGTTGTTCCAAAACCTGAAATGCACAAAATTTATTTTGATTACTTTTTTCTTCCTACTGTTTATTCGAAATTTTGAAAGAAAAGGTTTTTTTTTTTTTTAAATCTGGTACAGCTCGCGAAAATCGCATTGCTGAATGTGTATTGGATGACTCCAAAAATATGGAAAAAAAACCTCGGGGTTCCTATGATTTTGCATTCAACAAGGATTTGAAGACATTGGCTATCAAAAAGAACGACAATGCTGTAGCAACGATTGTTACAAATAATTGGACCGTTTTGCCAATTGTAAATGAAAAACGTATAGCCGCAGTGAACGAAAGGAAATTTCTATTTCACAACCGAACTTTATTTTGGACTACAATAAGTATATGGGAGGCGTTGACCGGCTATAGCAAATTACCAGATCAGAATTCAAAGCAAAAAATGGTGGTGGTTTGTTTCTTTACAAATATTATTGATAGTGTGATAGTGAATTCATGGAAACTAGATGGAACTGCTAATAATACAAAAATGTTACTTACAGACTTTAGGTCATGCATAGCGATTGCCTTTTTAAATGCTGATTTCAAAGACTTGGTAAAAATACGGTACAACTAACACATCCAAACAAGGATCGTCCATCATCCACAACTATACCAAAAGAAATATGGACTGATAGAATCGCATATACCATAAATGAACACCAAGAAAAAGCCCGCAGACGATGTAAAGTGCTCAAGAAACACACGATTTCTTTGTGCCTTTAACGCACAGTCCATTTACATCCAAAATGCTTCAAAAATTTTCATTTAAAAATGTACAAATTCGACAAAGAGTAATATTGTTCCACTGAAATATTTGTTAATTGATTTGGCCAATGGTGCGTATACGCACCATTTATTTTTTTAATTAAATATTATTTTTTATGCAAGAAACTTTTTTTGTGTCTTAATGGATGTATTTTAAACCCAATTTTTAGAAAATGTTACCACATTTTATAAAATTTCCATGCTCGGCCTGAAATGGGTTAAGTAATTGTATTCCTACTGATGATCCTCGAGAGAAGACGAAAACGTTTTGAGAAAGAATGCTGAAGATGAAAATAATGAATGCTAATTTTAGAATAAGTGCAGAGATACATTGTGATGCTATTGTCTATGATGGTTCTTTCTTCGTTCACATAAAACGACCTAGGACCGAAAATTTTATGTTTCAGCATCTGCAGTTTATTCAGGATACAGATGCAATACATATAAGAGGAATAGGAGAAAGATATCATTTTGGAGAAAATGGTTTGCTTCCAGAGAACTGGATCAGTTTCTTCCGGAATGCAGATAAGAAGACAGAATTGTTTTTCATGACTTGCATTTGTAGCTGGAAAACATTTTCGACTAATATTAGTCCAAGATTTTGCTCACAAATTCGGTCAGCAAAAAGCAGTTGCTTAAAGAGGGTTCGACTAAATCTCAGGATGTGACACGACCTCTTTGTTGCAAGTTGAGGAAAATTGACGATGTGGAAAAAATGGAAAGACTATCCCGATTGATGCATTTTTGTACCTAACCTCAAAAAAAGGTATACCTGATTAAAAATTTCAAATATCTTATTGAGTCTTTGCTACTCGTCTTCATGTAACTTCCGTCTGTAATTGAAGCTAGAAAACATTTTTCCACCAACAAACAAAGATCAATGATTAACTTATCATCTACAGCTGAAGTCCTTTGGCAACTTATTTAATGCTTATCTAAAAATTTAGCCTGAACTGAAATTTATGATTTTGGGGTTTACAGTAAAAAATATGAGAAGCACTTTCTTGTTTGTTTGAGTTTGCCCGCAATTTCAAGTGCTTAAAGCGAATTTATGTCATGCAAGTGTAAAAAACAACCGCTCTCAAATAACTTGTGGGTACTTCAAAAATGAAATTTTCTGCACATCGATGTGTAAATACAGCAAAGGAAAATGCTATGTATCTGTGTAAATTACTTGTAAATTCAAACATTTTAAAATTATCTTCGAAATAATCATTGTACATATCACTTACTCAGATTTGTTGTAGTTTTAGTCGTAGTTCTTGCAACAGTGAGTTATATGTCAATGAATAACAATTTTATTAATAATAACAATATTTTTATCTTTATTAACATAGCATCACACTTCTTATTGCAGTAATTAATAATTTATTCCTCTTACATCGTTTAAAACATAGAACAAACGCTTCAAATCGTCTGAGGAAAAAACTTTAAATTTGTTTTAAAGTGCTTAGTAATAAATTTTGGTGTTCTATGAACAAAATATCCGTGCGCCCCCCCCCCCCCCGCTAGTATAAATATAACTTATAAAACTGCAAAATGTGAGTCTAACTTCCAAAAAATTGCGAAAAAAGTGTTTGAAGTTTTCTTTTTTGGTTTGTCAAAACTGAAAATTGATTTCGTTTTAACTAATTAAGGTATTGTATACATTCTTTAGTAACAATTGAAATGTTTGTTTCAAATTTAAAAAAAATACTAGCTTTGTTTATAATTTATTTCCAGTTTTATTCTTAGTTTTGTAATCAGTTTTTATCGGTAAATTTTAAAACATATGTTCGGATTATTGGGTTCTACTATAAATGAATTGATTTTCTTTAACATAGTGCTTCAAAATACACATAAAAACATTTCTCAAACAACTCCTCCAGAAATGTTCAAGACTTTAAAGTTTTGTTTTAAAAAATAAAAGTTTTTGAAATTATTATAAAAATTAGGAGTTTAAGAGACATTTTGAGGGCTTTTTACGCTTTAGTAAGCATAATAGAATTCACAAAAGAAGAAAGAGTGGGTGTTTTTCAACAAAAAAAAAATAAATAAATAAAATTTAAGTAGTTTTGGATTTTTGACCAAACATGGCCGTCAGGGGGGTTTGGGGGGGGGATTTTGAAATGCCTCCCCTTCTAAAAATGTTTATAAGGACATTGTCTACATGAATGCCAAGTTTCATGATTTTCTCACAAAATGCAGTTTCCGATTCTATTTTCTACCATAGCCCCTCTACTACCTGTACAGTTTCCACTCACATTCAGATATAATTTAGATTTACAAATGAGCGTAGGTAAGCTTATACAATGTAACATTTAATGTATTTATTTTCTGGGGATGCACCTCCCTTCGCTTTCCCTCCTTTAAAATTGTTTTCCCCTACAATGTGCAGTTGAAATGCATAAAAATTTGGAACTAGTAAACATTTCTTAACTAAAAAAAAATATCGCCATGACCATGATATTCGAAGTATCGGAATCTTCCCTATTTCGTGAATAGCAGATTTTTGAAGGATGTGTTTGACCCATTCATTGCTTATACCGCCGTGAACAGCACAGAAGTCGTATATGCATTTTTTTAAATCAAAATTGAGTTACGGTCACCAGTGGTTCTTTTTGTCACATATTTCACTTTAATGCAATGTTTTATACTCATATGTCAAGGGGAAGCATTTTTTTTAATTTTTAAAGAGTTGCATGTGAATAAAATATGTGGAAGAACAAAACTTTAAACGAGAATTACTCATTTTGAACTCAGCTACAGATACGACTTTTGAACAGATTGACAAATTGAAACTGCAGCTTTTGGAACAGCTTAACCTCAAAATAGTGCATGTAAATATCACTTAGAAAGGGGCTAAGTGGGTTTCCCATAGCCAGACCATCTAACATAATATAAAATGTCCCGCTAAAAACAAAAGAACATTGCTTAAGACAGGTACGAGTAAGGAAAATTAATTTCTCTATTTCCGTAGAGATAAACTGAAATGCAGAATGTCTTCTTTGAAGGTATAACAATGAACCCTCGACGGGAATGTTCGTAAATAAGGAGGTAACATCAAAAGAAGCCATTACAGAATTATTTGTAACAAAACTATGAATTTTTCTTACAAAATCTACAGAATTTTTAATAGTAAATAAATTATGACTCCTAAAAGGAGAAAATAAAGACTTAAATTTTTTGCAAGTTAATAAAAAGTCGTTTAATATTGGAAACAATCGGCCAGGAAGGAATGCCAGCTTTATGCACGTTGGGTAAAGCATGAAACTTAGTACAATTAGTGATGTATGGAAAAATAGAGCGCTTACCATTTGAAGGCATAGAGTGAAGACTTGGTATCAGAAGAAATAGATTTTGACTCCTTATCACTAGATCTTCAGAAATTCCTACATATATGGACCAGAAGAAACCAAATTATTAGTTTTATCAACATAAGATGATTTGTCAAGAACAACAATTTGGCTACCCTTGTCAGCTTTGGGAACAACCTTAAAGCAGGTATTAGTACCATTACCCCGCACTATCCGGTATGCCGCAAAATTCGGGTTTCACCAGATTTTCAATAACACTTGTCTGATCCTTTCCGGCATGCCGGAAAAATCGGGGCTAGGAGATGTTTTTTAACACTATAAAAAATATTTGTTCAGCTTAAAAACGAATATAAGTTCTATACATATGTTATTAGTTTTAATAAACAGTTTAATTTTGTAAAAATATTTACTAACAATGTCATTTGTTATTTAAACAAGAAAAATATTGTTTAATAACAAATAATTTCATAAAAATTAAATTAAAACGAAGTAAGCAAACACTTAAGCAGTAAGTGAGCGCCCCTAAATCAGTGCTAAAGGATTTACCATAGTTATTCAATAAATAAAAATTAAGCGTACCTCTCTAAAAGGAACCTAAAATGATTTATTTAAAAAAATTGTGAACAAATCGCAGTAACGATCATTTCTTCCAAATTGATTACTTTATTGGCATGTAATTAAATCCATTAATAATGATCTGCCATAAATAACAAGCACATACTATATGCAATACAATTTTTTTTTTTTTTTTTGAAGATGGTTACCTTCGGGATTTATTTTTTTTGAGCAATCACAATTGCTTATTGTTCTTATTTGACTGTTTTGATGTCCTATGATTTTATTTCCCCCCCCCCCCACCTTCCTCTGCAGCACCACCGTCAGCCGGTCTCACGATGTCGCTCCTCTTGCGAAAATCGTCTCCAGGTTGCGTCCATATCCTATACACACACGCATACACACACACTCATGCCTGCGCACAGACACAAACACACTCCTACACACACACTCATGCCTGAACACAGACACATATGCCTACATACACACACACGCGCGTACAAACACAGCATTGCATACACAGAACGCACACACATGCATACATACACACACACACGAACCCACGCACATGAACCTACATAAACACACACGCGCATTCATACACACGCTCGTGATTGCAAAAAACATGATTTGAATTCAAGATGCCAAAAATTCAAATTAATATTTTTTTTCTTCTTACAGTGGCTTGCTTTCTGATTGGAACTTACTGGGGAAATTACTTTTGTTTTGTTGCAAAATCAACCTCGAATTATCCGGCAGCGGGAAAATTCGAATTTCCGGCATGCTGGTCAACATCACTTTTTTCCGGCATGCCGGATATTGCTGGGTAATACGGTAAATGGAGGGAGCAAGTTCCATCATTGACTAAGCAAAAGTTGGGGCAAAGAGCCCAAATCACGTGAGTCAACAACGACGAATGGTCGACACGTTTTGCGTGAAACTTGCGTGATTTCTACCAATGCTTTGCTTTAAGATGTATCACATGACTTGGTGTCTTTGCTTCAGGAGTGAAAGTGTTCACTCTCTCCATTTTCTCTCTTCTCAATGGTAACAACCAGATAAGCATTAGAAACTAAATCCTTAACACAAAAGCAAACAGTATAAGCAAAATTTGGTTTAGAAATTTGAGGTAAAGTCAATATTAGAGGCTATAAGATGCCGAATCGAATCTTTTTGAGAGGAAATCAACGCACTAAATTTAAAAACTTTCTCAACAGGAGCAATAAGCTTACCGGGGAACAAACGACTTTGATAATTATGAAAAAAGTTTGAAGTGTTCGCATTTGAAGGAGCACATTTAGACATGTTTTTTTTTTTTTTTTTTTGACCCATTAACAGCGTGCCCTCGTCCCCTGCAAAGCGTGTGAAAGATGTTTTGCATTAATCTTTTACTTGTGAGCAATCCATGTGACATACAGGCCATGTTACTCACGATTTTTGATTTTAAATTTTTTTTTTGCCTGTTAATTAACTATTATATTGGGAGTCTGAAACGGTATTTTAAAAGTTTTTAAACCTTCAGAATTATTTTTGGCAACCGCTTTTTAGTAGCTGCGGACTCGACTTTTCATGAAAATAGTACTTCACTAAAACTCTTTGGAACTTTTATTTATAAATGTATCAAAATAATTTTAAAATTATTAGATTGAGCAGAAAACGACCGAAATTTCTAAAATAGTTATTTTTCTGATACGTTTTAACAAATTTGTGAAACATTAACTAAAAAATAAGATTTTCCGTGTGAAAGTTCACATTTTTAGCACAAAAAATATTAGTAGAAGGAAAAAAGACTCGCTCTTACTTCCCCCCCCCCCTTGAATAGATATTATACAGAACTATTCTCAGAAGCAGTGTGAAACGTCTGAAGCAAGTCCATTTTTTATATACAGTGGCTCCCAAAAGTGTTCGTACACCTATGACCTTCAATGAAATAAGCCCCTATGAGCTGTTTAGAATTAATATTTCGGAATAGGTATTTAATTATAAGATCTATGATCTATTTTTAACAAAACCACGTGAAAATTTTTAATAAAAAATTAAAGCTTAATTTTTTTTAATCAAAAACCAAAAAGTGCCGGAAATTTTATCTCACAAAAGTCTTCGTACACTTGAAAAAAATGTCAAAAAATTAGTGAATAATCTAACTTTTTACAAAATTATTATTTAGTAGAATATCATGCAGTATCAACAACAGCTTTTAAACGTCTGGGAATAGATTTCACTGTCTTTTCTTTCTTTTTTTATGCAATTTCTGAGTAAGTGTTCAGTCGCACTTCGAGTCTTACTGTTTCTAGTTCGTTTTTCGTTTCAATGGTGTATTTTCGTAATCTAGCCAGCAGATATCTTTAAATATATTCCATTAAATTTAAATCTGGCGATTGATGAGATATTTCTAAGTTTACGGACAATTTTTGAGGCACCAAACGCAAACGTGTATTTCTTATCGTTACTATGAGAAAAAACAAAGTTGTTTCCGATTACCAAATTTTGGGCTTATGGTTTAAAATTACATTTTTTAAAATATTTAAATGAACAGCATGATTCATTGTTTTATCAAAATTGTGAAAATTTCTAAGTTCTGATGCTGTTATGCACCATCACAGAAGAACACCTTCACCATCTTGATTACCTGATCCAACTAAGTTCTTAAGATTGAATTCCTCATTTTTTCTACTATTGACAACTATACAACAATTTTACCTAAAATATTGAATTTTTTTTCATCTATAAGTAAGACGTTGTTCCAAAACGTTTTGAGCTTATTTATCATTGATTTTACGACGGAAAGCGTAAGCTTTCTGTTTTTCGCACCAACAAGAAAATTTCTGCGGGAAGAGGTCCCCTTTAATCCAGCTAATCAGAGAACTTTGCGAACAATTTTAAGTGAAAATTAAGCGTAAAATGTTTCATTAAATTCTGCAAAAACTTTTTCAGCACTCAAATGTATATTTTTCATAATTATTTTAACTGTAAACCTCCGATCACGCCTTGTTAACTTTGCCAGTTGACCTTTTCTTACCTTGTTTTCGATCCGATTCTTGTCTTGAAAGCATTTTGTCAAGCACTTCACTATAGAATGGTATAAATTAACTAATTTAGAGACATTTCAAACCAATTTATGGCTACTAGGAGGGAAAAAATCAAATTTCAAATTGCGTTTATTGTTTTTACGCGAACCTGCCATTTTAAAATAATAAGCAGAATATTAGGGAATAAATAAACAAAAAATTCAAGGCAAATGACTTTGCAGTGTCATTACAATGCAAAAATATTAATAAAACCACATTTGATAATTTTAATCATGAATTCATTCGAAACTATTTCAGTGTACGATGACTTTTGTGGCGTATTTTTTCTCTGTGTCTTCGTTTTTTGACAAATTTCAAAAATTAAATCTGGCAATATTTTGAAAAAAACTACTGGGTTTTATTTAGAATGGCATAGGAATGGTGTGAAAAAAAATTGGACTTCATATTCGAATTCAGTTTTGCGTTATTTTGGTTTTACTACAAAATTTCAAGGTGTACGAACATTTTTGGGAGTCACTGTAGTTAGTTAAATTTGTCATCTTAGAGAAAAAATGCTAAATTTAAGATTCAATATACTGTAACGGATGCGGCGAGACTTCCACTTTCTTGAAATGAAAACACAGTTCTTGATAAAAACACAGGAAATTTATTTACACTATGTACAGGAAAGATCTTCAACAACTGCTAAATTATTCATCAGCAATTAAGCAATTATCACACAACACCGTAAACTCAACGTTTACACACGTATTTACTTCCAAATACGAAAACAACACAGCGAAATGCCTCGCTATAAACAGAGCAAATACACACGCTCAGTTCGAAATCCTCAATCGAAACTCAACTGTTTATCCATCGCTAACGGCTTAAATACACCGAAAAGAAATTTCTCAAATATTCCACACGCTTCTGTAAAGTAGTAGACCGTTATCAATGAAAAGAAAGAAAATAGGGGTCGTATACTTTAGCCAAATGAAAAAGGGGTTGTATATTCATTACGGGAAACTATTTACAGGTTACGTTCCTACAATAATTACTATTTACAGAATTTGTAACATTGCCCCCTTCCTAAGGACTGCACGTCCCGGGCAGTACAATCCCCAGAAAGGGTGCCAAACTTCTATCACAAGTTTACAAATATACACATTAATTAATAACTAACTGATACAGAAAACACAATAATAACAAGAAATATTACTAAACATTAAAAGCAAAAATTATCTACAACTTTTATGTTATCAACCATGGTTGTTTACGTAATACTCATGAACTATGGCCATAGTATGGGGCTAACCGATCATAATGTACAACCCTAGGTTTTGCATTAGGTGATTTTTGGATCCTCACTACGACGTCATTTAGTCGGTTAACGACTTTGTAGGGTCCATCCCAATGCGACTGCAATTTGGGTGACAGACCTTTCCGTCGGATGGGATTCCATAACCAAACCTTGTCGCCTTCGTTGAATTCATGTCCAGTAGACCTTGTGTCGTATCGGGTCTTCATCTTCTCCGCCGCGATGTTGATTCGCTCTCGTGCGAAGTTATGAACGTCTTCCAACCGGGCCTGGAGATCCTGGATGTACTCCTCAGGCGATGCAGGCGCATCCGGAGGACGACCGAAGACGAGATCACAAGGTAGCCGAAGCTCTCGTCCGAAGAGCATCTGAGATGGGGCATATCCGGTAGTCTCGTGGACAGCACTGCGGTAGGCCAGCAGGAACAAAGGTAGCTTCTTGTCCCAATCCTGTTGATTTCTGGAGACCATAAGTGAGAGATTATTCAGGATTGTGCGGTTAAATCTCTCCACCATGCCGTCCGATTGTGGGTGTAGTGGTGTTGTCCTAGTTTTCTCAATTCCGAAAATTTGACATAGGCCCTTAAACACAGCAGAGATGAAATTCCTCGCTTGATCGGAATGAATCTGCAAAGGTGTTCCGTATCTCGAGATCCAATGTTGGACTAGAGTCTCTGCTACGGTAGTAGCCTCTTGATCTGGAATGGGATATGCTTCCGGCCATTTGGTGAAGTAGTCGATGGAAACAAGAATGTATTTGTTCCCATCAGCAGTTCTTGGTAGAGGACCCAGGATGTCGATCCCAATTCGTTCAAAAGGAGCTCCAACGTTGTACAGATGTAGCTTCCCTCTGCTTCTCTTCTTCGGTCCTTTACGAGCAGCACAGGCGTCACAAGAATGGCACCACTTCTCCACGTCATCCTTCGCCTTGCTCCAGAAGAAGCGCTCCCGAACTTTATTGAGAGTTTTCAAGACACCAAAATGTCCTCCAGTCGCACTACTATGTATTTCTTTCAGAACATCTGAAATCCTGGATCGAGGAAGTAGTAACTGCCACCTAGGTGTCTTGCCGTCGTCAGATTCCCATTTCCGGTGTAGCACGCCGTTCCGTAAATGGAGTGAGTTCCATAAAGCCCAGTATCTTTTTGTTGCAGGACTGAAGATGGAAACGTCCTGCCAGCTAGGGCGTCGACTGTCACTTTCCATGAACTCTAAAATTGGTTTTATGTCGGGGTCTTCAAGTTGATCTTTTCGAACTTGGTCATCACTCCATGGATCAGGTTCTGATGATGTTGGAGTCACTGTCACCTGATAGGCGGTAGGGCTAGTCGTTCCATACTGTTTCTCGATTCGGGAACAATAGTGGCAGTTCTCAGGACAGGGTCTCCTTGATAAAGCGTCAGCATTACCGTGAGATAACCCTTTTCGGTGCTTGATCTCCATGTCATATTCCTGGAGCCGCTGTATCCATCTGGCTATCTGGCCTTCTGGATTCTTGAAGTTCAAAAGCCAAGTTAACGAGGCATGATCTGTCCGAAGCAGAAATTTTCGGCCGTAGAGGTAATGATGGAAGTGTTCTACAGCTTTCACTATGGCCAGTAACTCCTATCTGGTGACGCAGTAATTTCGCTCCGACTTTGATAAGCATTTGCTCCAGTAAGCGATGACATGTTCATTTCCGTCAATTTCTTGGGATAAAACAGCTCCGATGCCCTCGTTGCTCGCATCAGTGTCCAGGATGAAGGATTTTTCAGGCTGAGGATAGGCGAGGATAGGCGTTGATGTTAAAGCCTCCTTCAGTCGTAGAAATGCATCTTCGCATTCTTTGGACCATTCAAACTTTTGCTTGCTCTCCGTCAGCTTATACAAAGGTCGTGCAATGTTGGAAAAACCCTTTACAAACTTCCTGTAGTACGTGCAGAGCCCCAGGAAACTTCGCAGCTGATGGATGTTTTCGGGACGACTCCAACTCTTGACCGCAGATACCTTTTCTGGATCGGTTTGTACACCTTCAGAAGAGATGATGTGACCAAGGTAGTTCACTTCCCGGCGGAACAAATTACATTTGGACGGGCTTAACTTCAGATTGGCTTCCTTAAGCTTTTGCAGCACCTTCCTAAGATTTGCCAGATGTTCTTCGAAGCTGCGTCCCACGATGATGATATCGTCTAAGTAGACCAGACAGGATTCGTAGGAAAGTCCTCTTAACACTGTCTCCATAAGACGCTCGAACGTAGCTGGTGCATTGCAGAGGCCGAAGGGCATCACTTTAAACTGCCATAAGCCTTGTCCAGTTGTAAACGCTGTCTTCTCTCGGTCATCAGGGTGTATCTCAACCTGCCAGTAGCCGCTCTTCAAGTCCAGGGTCGAAAACCACTTGTGTCCGGAAAGAGTGTCTAAGGTGTCGTCTATCCGTGGAAGAGGGTAACTGTCTTTCTTGGTGATTTCATTCAGTCGTCGGTAATCGACACAAAATCTGGTGGAGCCATCTTTCTTTCGGACCAAGACGATGGGAGAGGCCCAAGGACTGGATGAAGGTTCGATTACATCATTCTCCTTCATCTCTTTCAGGAGGGTCTCAACCTCTTCCTTCTTGGCGAACGGTAGTCGTCTTGGATGCTGTTTAATAGGGGGGTGTTCTCCAGTGTAAATCCTATGCTGCGTTAAATTCGTACGGCCAACATCCTCCGATGTAGATGAAAACAGATGCTTGAAGTCGTCCACCAATTGTTCCGCAGCAGTTCTTTGATCCTTCGATAAGGGTGCACTCCCAATTAACTTCGATGTCAAGGACTCAGAAGACACAGTCTCGGGGGAATTGATTCTTCTAATGATGCAGTTTACGGGAGTACAAGTTGCTAACACTTCGCCTTTCCGGATATTCCTTGGCCTTTCACTCACGTTGGCGACTCTCACAGGAATTACATCCTTAGAAAGGTCCACAAGCGTAGATGCTACCAGCACTCCTTTTCGGCTATTGCTTAGGTTAGGGTATTCAATGAGTCCAAATCGAAAACTATTGCTTTCTTCAAGGGAGCCAGGTATTAATGATTCTGACCTTGAGGGAATCGATAAATCTGTTTGGGCTATTATTTGATGAGCGGATTTTACATCACTTTCTGCAGGGAAAACGGCTATGTCTTCTCTCATCGAGTGCAGCTCATTAGTCTTGAAGTCGAGAGTGAAGTCATATTTCTTCAAAAAGTCCAATCCGAGAATGAAGGGGTCCGTGATATCAGCGACGAATGCCGTATGATGGTAGGTGGCATTCCCAAACACTATTTCCAAGTCCACTTTACCGTCAATCTCGATTTTGTCACCTGTCACAGTCTGGAGACTTACGCGTGGCGATGTCCACAGCAGCTTCAATCCAAATTCACGAGCCACATCTGTCCTAATGATTGTCACATTGGCTCCAGTGTCGACAATCAGTCTGCAGGGGTTCCCATTTACATGTGCGTAAATGAAAAGTCCATCACTGCCACTACTAGAAGAGGAAATCTGCAGAGCTCTGGTGGAGGTGATTTCTTTCCCTCGCGTAGCTTGGCGAGCAGGACAACTCCTTCGCAGGTGCCCCTCACTACCGCATTTCCAGCACTTCTGCTCTTGTTTCTTTTGGGCTGTTATGCTGCTCAGATGTCTTGCCAAGTCACCGAGTTGTCTCTCGAGTTCAGCGAGGTGGGACGACCTGGAATCAGACTCATCAGCTTCCTGAGTCCGGATTAGATGGCGATCCATACGGGTTGCTTCTTGGGCGGCCTCGTATCTCATCGCATACACAACAGCAGAATTCAGGTCTTTGACATCCGCCATCCGTAGAGCTTTCTGGATTTCCGGATCTCGAACCCCGTCGATGTAATAGTTGAGTGCCAGGTTGTCTCGAACATCCGCAGGACAGTCGCAAAAAGCAAGATGAGACAGTCTCTCGATGTCCGCCGCTAGCTCTTGCAGGGTTTCCCCGGTTTTCTGGAAACGGGACTTCAACTGGAGTCGACTGAAATCTTTCTGGCACTTCTCACCGAAGCGAAGCTCCAACGCAGATGTGAGGACGGCGAAATCCAGGCGCTGGCTGTCCGGAAGGGTCTGAAGAATGTCCGCTGCGTCACCTCTCAGGGATGCTGCAAGATGGCAGGCCTTCGTAGCAGAGTCCCATCCGTTCGCTTCCGCCACTATCTTGAATTGGGTCTTGTATACCTGCCACGAAGTTTTCCCATCAAATGTGGCAAGTTTAATGGACGGTCGAGCAACCGATGTGGGAGCGCCAAACTGTACAGAGCTGCTTTCCGCGGTAGCCAATCTCCTTTCCACGTCCTTAAAGATCTCTTCTTTAAATAGATGAAATCTTCTATCTTCATCTTCAAATTTATTTTCTACAGCATTGAATCGGCTTTCAACGGTATCAAATTTTTCTTCAATTGCATCAACTCGATGCTCTATGTCATTAAGTTTATTTTCCATCACAGTCTCTACCGAAATAAGGTCGTTTTTAATTTCTTCTTGGTTAGACGTTAAGTCCTTTTTCAGCACCGTTAAATCGCTTTTTAACTGGTCTTGATTTGCCAACATACTTGCAGTCAGATCACTTTTTAATTGTTCTTGATTAGCCGCCATATCATTTTTTAATTGTTCTTGATTAGCTACCAAACTTTCGGTCAAGTCACTTTTCACAGCATTAATTGCTTCCAGAAGTTGTTTTAATTGGTCATCCATTGCGCGAGTAATCACCATAAAAACAAAGTCTATAAATTCAAACAGTCTTTATGAAAAAATGTCCAAAGTCACACTTACTCCAAGAAAGTCCAGAAGAAGCCCCACGTTGGGCGCCAAATTGTAACGGATCCGGCGAGACTTCCACTTTCTTGAAATGAAAACACAGTTCTTGATAAAAACACAGGAAATTTATTTACACTATGTACAGGAAAGATCTTCAACAACTGCTAAATTATTCATCAGCAATTAAGCAATTATCACACAACACCGTAAACTCAACGTTTACACACGTATTTACTTCCAAATACGAAAACAACACAGCGAAATGCCTCGCTATAAACAGAGCAAATACACACGCTCAGTTCGAAATCCTCAATCGAAACTCAACTGTTTATCCATCGCTAACGGCTTAAATACACCGAAAAGAAATTTCTCAAATATTCCACACGCTTCTGTAAAGTAGTAGACCGTTATCAATGAAAAGAAAGAAAATAGGGGTCGTATACTTTAGCCGAATGAAAAAGGGGTTGTATATTCATTACGGGAAACTATTTACAGGTTACGTTCCTACAATAATTACTATTTACAGAATTTGTAACAATACGAAAAAGGACTGAACGAATATCTATGAAAATTTAACTGTATACCCTTCATATACAGTAGAACCTCTCAATAAGGGACACTAACGGGACCCGACATTTTGTCCCTTTAATAGAGGAGTCCCTTATTCGGAGGGGGATGAATTGATGCATGCTGTGTACTTAGTAGTATAATATCACACTAAACATCAACTATTAACATTTGAGATTAAATACTGAAAATGTCTCATTATGTTAAAAAAAATCATAATTATTTAAAGTTCTAAGTTTATATTTTATTAAAATTTAATAAAAAAATTTGTAATGGCAAAGTTTTGCAGCATACAGAAATAATTTTGAAATAATTCATAACATGTATTTGCTTTATGTTATGTAATTACAATTCAATACTATGAATTACAATTAACGTTCAAATTTTTTAAGTTTCATGCACAAAGCTTATTAGTTGCTGTGCACTCTTCGTCGGCACTGAACCAACTTTAATAAACTGTTGAGAGAGCAAATTATGCATGTTAATTTCAGCAAGTTTTTTTATTTTTTACAATACATTACTTGTTTCCTTCGCATATGTTTGTCAAACTTACCTCAATTAATTTTTTAGAGGAAAAGTGAAACTTGAATTCCAGTAAATTTACTATTTCTTCTGTGCTTATAAATTATTTCTTGCAATTTTTTTTTGTGACTCTCCCTTAAACAGAGTGTCCCTTAATTAGAGGTAAATACTTGGAAATCCCTATTCAAAGGGACCGGGACCAAACAAAATGTCCCTTAAATAGAGGTGTCCCTTATTCGGAGGTGTCCCTTAATGGAGGTTCTACTGTAGTACTAAATATGTAGCAAAAGTTCTATATTTGATCCCTTAATAGTTTCAGAAATATGGAGTCTCGAAGTTGTCTTAAAAATCAGATTCGTTTTCACGCCAAGAAATCACTGTAACGTAAAATTTATTCTACTCATTATTTCAGTTGCTGTTTTGTAGTATTCTATTTACACTTAATATATGACATTTAAGTTCACTTATTTAAAAACTTAATATCAATAAAATTTTGCTTTTAAATTTTTTGTAGCCTTATTCAGATCATTATTTTACAACAAGCTCTAATTTCCGCATGATTAATTATAGGAAACATTAGAGAGTCCGGCATTTCCCACACAGCCACAGTTACTGTCAGAGTTTAATTAGTGTTAAATTCATCGTCATCATCACTATCATTTTTAATGTTTGATTCTTCAGTTTTTTGAACAACTAATTTTGTGACACTTTTAGGACAGAGTGATTTACCTGGAGGTATATCAACAGGCAGATTTGTAGGCTTAGACAAGTGTTGCAAAACAACTATTTCGTTGGATATTCTAAGTTTAAGCAACTTCTTATCACCTTCTGACAATTCAGTTACCTTCTTAGTCACTCTTTGGTAATCTTTTATATGACATTGCTCACTATTGAGAACACCCACATAACAGTTCATATTGGACAATCACAATGTAAAGCGTAACTAAACTGAAATTAACACAAATTAATCTTATGTAATGAGTTTTCCTAGTAAAAAGCAAAATAAGTGTATAAGGAGCATATGAAAACATGCTAATGCTCTCATTCATTATTAGTAAGATTTGCATCATTTAAAGCTACAATTTATAATATGATATAATCATTCACTGGCTAGTTAAAAGTAAACAAAACCGAATTGTGATAACTGTATAATCTAAGCCTGGAGACGTAATTTACGTAGCACTCTCCTGTGGTTTATTTCTTACTAGTGGTACCCGCACGGCTTTGCCCGTAATAGAAAAAATTGAAAGGTCTTTTGTTTCGCCTGTGTATTTACAAATAATGTGTGATGAATTTTCTCGCCAATTGGCTTGTGCCCATGTTACGGTTACACGTTATGATAATTTCGTAATTTACTCGTCCATCTTATGATATTTTTGTTCTTAAAATTCGAATAGAAAAAGAACCACATCGAATTTTCGAAAAATCGCTTTGAGGTGCACACCCCCAAGCTACAAACTAACTTTGTGCCGAACTTCATGAAAATCGGCCGAACGGTCTAGGCGCTATGCGCGTCACAGAGATCCCGACAGACATCCGAACAAACAGAGGGACATTCAGCTTCATTATTAGTAAAG
This sequence comes from Uloborus diversus, assembly GCF_026930045.1. Classification (NCBI taxonomy): domain Eukaryota; kingdom Metazoa; phylum Arthropoda; class Arachnida; order Araneae; family Uloboridae; genus Uloborus; species Uloborus diversus. Next base: position 112,532 of record NW_026558761.1, read on the forward strand.
ATGTTCTCGAAATGTTTATTTGTCATGTTCTCGAAATGTTTATTTGTTATGTTCTCAAAATGATTATTTGTTATTCCTTCATAAATTGTAACTGCCATTGTTGTACATTCCATTTTATGAATTTGAGAACACACTTTTCGTCCTGCCCTGTTCTGATAGCAATGAGTTGGAAACCAATCATATTTTAACTTGCTCATTCCTATTTTGCTTCCTATTAAGAGAGCAGAGTTCATGTAGGCTACTTCTTTTACTAAAAATTTAGGTTTTCAATATAAACTATAGTGCGATAGGCAAGATTATCGAAGAGTGTTTATGGAAATGATAAATATGCATTTGCACACTTCTCATTAAAAGTAAACAATATAGAACATTAATATTTGTTTCATTTTTCTAAAAAATATTAGGTTTACAAGTTACGACATGTTTTATGCACCGTCTTACTATCAGAACACAGGAATTTATTAGAAAATTTGTTCTCATATACATAGAAGTTGATACTTGTATATATGATGAGATATTTGAATTATTTGTTTTTGTGAGGGTAAAGTAAATTTAAATAACATAAATTACGTGTAAAAAGGTTAGTTTATACCACATAACAGCATCTAATATAATGATTAGAATAAATTTTGCATTATATGATGATTTCTTGGCGTGAAAAAAAATGTGATTTTTAAGACAACTTCGAGGCTCCATATTTCAGAAACTATTAAGGGCTTAAATATAAATTTTTTGCCACATATTTATTGCTATATGGAGATTATACAGTTAAATTTCCACACATTTTTGTTCAGTCCTTTTTTGGATATTGAATCTTAAATTTAGCATTTTTCTCGAAGATGCCCGGTTTGACTAATTATATAAAAAACATACTTACTTCAGACTGCTTCTGAGAATAGTTTTACAAGAGTTCTTTTAAAGTGGAAAAAAGTAAGAGTAGTTCTTACTTCCTTCTACTAATATTTTTATGCTAAAAATGTGAAATTTCACACGGAAAACATTTTCAAGCCAATGCTACACATATTTGTTAAAACTCAAAGAAATACTTATAGTTTTGATACATTCATAAATAAAAAAGTTCTATGAGGTTTTGTAAAGCGCTATTTTCATGAAAAGTTGACCCCGCAGCTACTGAAAAGTGGTTGGAAAAAAAATTCTGAAGGTTTAAAAACTTTTAAAACACCGTTTCAGACTCCGAATATAACAGCTAAATAACAGGCAAAAAAATTTAAAAATCAAAAATAGTGAGCAAAATAATTTTCTTTTCCTGTATGATTTCACATGGATTGACCCTTGTGCGCGTTAAATTAAAGAACCACCATCAAGCCCATGTAGTGGAAAGAAGATACTTTTATTCAAAGGAACGACAACTTTTCAACAAAATGAAACGTAAATTTTAGAATTTCATTTGTGACTATAATACACTTCAAAATATTACAGTATTTTAAGTGTGGATCTTGTATTCGGCAAAAAATGCCGAATACAAGATCCACACTTAAAATACACATTGTCCGGCGGGCCGGATGTGTCGCGCGTTCCTTAGGTTGGGCACCACTGGTTTATAATATTGTTAGGAATGAAAAAAAAAGGAACTCCCCGGCAACATCATTAATGTTTGAACTGTAAGCGTATAATCATAGTACTGCTTTTGCAATGTTTCGGAAGGGGTGGGGGAGGAAGAAAGAGGGGTGGGTTTCGGGACTTTGTGTTTTTTTTAGTGTATACTTTAAGAGTCAGTTTTTATAAGACTCAGGCAGGTCCGATACATGCCATTTTTGATTTCGCTAAAAAAAATTCAGAGGTTTCTTTGAATGGTTTTAAAAGAGACCTATTTTTTCTTTTCTTCTAAAACAAACTTTTTGCGGCCCACAAAAATTCCGAAAGTTGATCCAAACTTTGGGTTTTTCTCAAATCGAATTTTTTAAATATTTAATTATCTCTGCGCATTCAGCATCAGCAAAAGTAATCTTTGTGATTACAACATGATATTTAGTTCCTAAAATGAAATATGTCGTACATTTTACGGCTGACCTTCAACCGACCCTGGCAGAGGTGACTAAACTGCGCCGAAGAAAGTGAAAATGTGCCATGTTTGAGGCATCCTGGTTCGATGCACGGAGGTTTAACAATAGTTTTTGTGAGCAATTTGTGTAGTGATATTTATAAATTGTTAAATAGGCTCCTTAAACGCATGGATAATGCTCACTGCTGCGAAAAATAGCAGTTTTGTCATCAAAATGTGATAAAAGCGCACTTTTTAGGGGCCAGTATCTCTATGCACCGAGGGTCAGTATATAGCTTATTGCCAGCATTTCAAACAAGGCATGTGTATTTTCACAATCAAGTGACAGAACTATGGGCAAATTCTTTTCAAGAACACAATAGGTATTTCAAAACAGTGAAATGAACTTCAATTCTGTCAACTCATCCGGGTTTAAACTTTCCTCCAGGGACTTCCAGGTACTATTTAAAAAACTAGTATAATCGAAAACGTTCCATAAAAGAGTTACAAACTTGCAAATAGACTGATTATGCTTACTCGCATACTTTATAATGTGATAACTAGAAGAAAAATATAAGAAAAACATCAAAAAATGATTAAAAAAATGTACTTCTTATTGGCCTGTATCTCAATGCCCTGAGGGTTAGTATAGAATTTGATGCCTACATTTCAAAGTAGAAAATTATGTCTTTTCACAATCAAGTAACATAACTATGGGCAATGGTTCTGCAGGCTCATCAAATGCACTTCAAGATGGGGAAATTGCATTAGAGTTAACGACACAACGAGTTAAAAAAATTATTTTCTCAGCACTAAACTAGCATGATAGCAAACAATTACTTAGTCATATTTCATTATTTATGATAAAAGCAATACTATGACATTATAAAACAAGGATATAGTTGCCTAACAGACTAGTGGGACAGTAAAAATATGCAAGACAAAGCATTGTAACTTGAGTACAACTAACTGGATGCGCCGTTAACTCTTTTGCAATTTCCCCATCTTGAAGTGCATTTGATGAGCCTGCAGAACCATTGCCCATAGTTATGTTACTTGTTTGTGAAAAGACATAATTTTCTACTTTGAAATGTAGGCATCAAGTTCTATACTAATCCTCAGGGCACTGAGATACTGACCAGTAAAAAGTACATTTTTTTTAAAATCATTTTTTGATGTTTTTCTTACATTTTTCTTCTAGTTATCAGATTATAAAGTATGCGAGTAAGCATAATCGCCCTATTTGAAAGTTTATACTCTTTTATGGTACGTTTTTGATCACACTAGTTTTTTAAATAGTATCTGGAAGTCCCTGGAGTAAAGTTAAACCCGGATAAGTTGACAGAATTGAAGTTCATTTTACTGTTTTGAAATACCTATTGTGTTCTTGAAAAGAATTTGCCCATAGTTCTGTCACATGGTTGTGAAAATACACATACTCTAGTTTGAAATACAGGCACACAGTTCTACTCTGACCCTCGGTGCACTGAAATAAAGGCTTATGAAAACTTAACTTTTTAGCATTTTTCGATGCAAAAACTGTCATTTTTTGGGAGCTCAGAGGGTGAGATATGCAACTAATAAGAGTATTGAATACTTTATATATATTCTTAAACAAATTACGTACAAAAACCATGGTTTGCGTGAAGGCAGGGCACCAGAGGGCCACAAACATGGCACTTTTTCGTTTTTTTTCGACAAAGTTTGGCGACCTCTGAAAGGATGTACTTAAGATCAACCACAAAATTCACGATATATTTCAATTTAGGTACTAAATGTCATTTTGTCAACTTAAGATATTTTTAAGTTGATGCTTGATACACAGAAATAATCGCGTTTTTAAAAACGCTGATTTGAAAAAACCTCTACGTCGGGCTCCACTTTAGGAATTTTTACAGGTCCCCAAAAAATTTTTTGGAGGAAAAGAAAAAATAAAAAAAAAGTGGCTTCTGAAATTTTTAAAGGAATCCACCATAAAAATTTTATCAAAATCAAAAATGGTTTGTATCCGAACACGCCATTTTGCACGGTTCTTGTAAAAACTGGCTTTTAAGCACTAACATCCTGCAAAAATTCAGTTCTCTCTTAATTAGTTGCGACATGAAAATGTTATAATCATTGCACTGCTCCTGCAATGTTTCGGAGGGGGTGGGGAGCAAAGCAAGAGGGGTGAGGGTCGGGCTTTTTAGTGTATACTTTGTGTGCTAACATCCTGCAAAAATTCAGCTTTCCCTAAATTAGGGTAACAGCCCCAGTAATCGGCAGGTCACCAGTGATTGGCACTTTCAAAAAAAAAAAAAACGTCCTAAAATAAGATTCATATGCAATCTTTTAAAAGTAGAAGTCTATATATCAACAGAATGTACATTTACTTTAAAGATTATAACTTCAATTCATGTTTCTTAATGGTAGCAGTGTATAGGAAAGAGAAAAAATTGTGGTTTGTGTCGAATCGGCCATTTTTGTTGCAAATACTTCTTCTCTGGCTTAAGGGAAGCATGCACATCAATCCATTAAAATCTGACTAAAACTATTTTAAATTTTGATCGTCAAAAGTTTTGTTTAGATGGAAGATGTTACTTTGAGGGGGGTAGAAGTTAATTTTTGTCTCTTTTTGGGTTTTTGAAGAAATGATGGATGCCATTCAGTGGGGCTTCAGTTTTGCTAGTCCCTAATAATTGGCACATGTGCTTAAGGTCTCTGATGTGTTGTGGAATGTGTCAATAGTTTGATTTCTGATATTTTTGCAGCAAAAATATATGGGTTCTACTATTGATTTGGATCCTCCAGAATCTACTGTTAAATTTCAAAAAAACAAGAAAAATAAATAAAATAAAAAACATATGTTTGGCCATCACTGTCGGATATTGCGTCTGTAGAGAATTGTTCTCTTTTTTGTGATCCCTTTGAATCATCGGTTTAATGTTCCTTTTTATGTGAAAACAGCTATAATTCTTAAAATCAAAACTACATGCCGACTGATGAAACAGCAATAATCTCGATATTTTTTTTCATGCAACATTTCAAATTTTTTTTTCTCTAAAATACGTTTTTAACGTCAAGATGTGTGATTAAACATTAATTTATGTAAAATTATCTACTTTAAATTAACATTATTTATCTTTCTTATGATGATGAAATTTGTATGTAATCTGAAAGTGAAAAATAAAGTGATTTTCCTGTTCTATTAACATGTGCCAATCCCTGGATCGCAAGGTGTCATACACTGGGGTATCTGGTGCCAATTACTGGTGATTTGGGTATTTTTTTACATATATTTTTATAAAAATATAGATTCAAATATTTTTGCTTTTAGTGAACTTATCATATAATAGATGCACAGATGTGTATTCTTTGATACAAAAATATTTACAAGTAAATGTTTCTTTTCTACGAAATGAAAACAGAGGTAAGTTAAAGGCTAAACTCTTAAAGTGCCAATTGCTGGGGTAGTTACCTTAGTTGCGACAAAGCCTATTTTTTCACCTTCATTGACTGGACTGTATAGTTGACGTTCGTTATAACAACCCCTATCGTCCGAACAAAACCTGTCGCTACAGGTAAAAGTAGCAATAACGGTAAATGCACAACATATTGCATGTTATTTTTAAAATGCTGCAATAACTTTTCCGCGTTTTGTTTCAATGAAACTACAATCGCTTATTCATTTCCAGATTAGTGCACCACAGTACTCGGACATGATACAATTTGCCTGGTACAAGTCTAGGCTATTACAAACTCGGCCACCTAAATTTAAAACACATTTGCAATTTCGCTTTTTGGAGGAGTTTTATTGTTGCAATATCTGTTCTAAACTAAAATTGATGAAATGTTCCTGGTGCCACAATTTTCTATCTTTTAATCGTTATTTTGCTCAGTATCACATTTGTCAGAGTCAGTAGTATATTTTTTCCCCTTTCGACAGGCATCTTTTGTTTTTATTTCACTATATATTTGTATTAAACATTAATCTGCTAATTAAAATTTCTCAATTAGAAATTTTTAGTAATTTATATTGCTTTAAGTACACAAATTAACCTTTTACAGAAACTAAAAGAAATACTCAAATTTTTTATACTTATAAGAGTTTTAATAAGAAATACTTAAAATACAGGACATCAGTACTGTAATTAACACTTAAAGTACTAAATTAACATCTACTTAAAATACACTAAAATGCAAAAATATAGTTTTATCCGGCCCGTCTCTACAAAATTTTACTGGGGAAAGGGTTAATTGTGCTGTGGGAAGTTAAAGCTCAGTACCTGCAGAAACAAATTTTTAAGATATTTGAAGACGCTTTTCAGATTCCATAAAGAAAAAAGTTAGAATACTAGAACTTTCTTTTCGCGCTTAATTTTCAGCGGAAAGCAAATAAGCAAGCTTGTTCACTAAAACTGATGCTCAGAAAATGACAAGTAAGCAAAAAAATAAACTGGAAAATGTGCAGACATTACACTTTACCTTCTCACGGCAACAAAACACACACCTACATACACATTACCATAGTTTGAAAAAATGTTTGGTGGAACTCATTTTAGGATTTAGGGGATTTCCCCAAAAGAGAAAAAGATGGTTTGAAATCAATTTACATTATATTTGCCGTGATTTTACAAAAAAAAAAAGTGCCGGCGGCGACGTTCCCCCGCGTCCTCCTTCCCAACCATACTACACTTCTGCAAGTACATGTAAATACTTTTTCTTTGAATATCAGGAAAATCAACTGCCACCTCCTGATCCCCTTAAGTAGCGGGCCTGCTTTCATCACCGATAATAAGAGAAAACTTAAATTTAATCTTGTTTTAAAGCTGTCGTTTCTCTGGAGAATATTTCCACTTGATGAGCTTGATAGCGATTCTTAACTTTGACCCATCACAAGTAAAGCAGAGGTGCTTATTTCCTCCATGAGCGATACCCCCCCCCCCTTCCAATAACTGGTAGGTCCCACAAAAAAAAATCTGTCCCTAGACGAGAAAAATACCCCTAAAAACCCCTAAAAAGTGGTGTCTGTGCCACAACTCCCTCCCCCGGTAGTTGCCCCTGAGTAAAATACAAACTTAAAACATTTTTCACGCACTTTGGTAATGACCAAAAATGGCAATGAGATGTCTTGTCAGATGCAGATGTTGAATTCACGTCGCACATTCCATTTCTGAACGAACTCGCTAAATTTGGCGACTTTACTACGGGCAGACGAGGGCACATAACTTTTATGCTATGAGCAGTGCCTTATTTTACGACACTCTTCCAAATGCTACAAATTTGGGTTTTTTCGAATTTCCTTGATTGTGTAGTTTTTTCGTTAGAAAAAGAAGGTTTAACTGTCACAGCTTAATTGCCTCAATTTTGCAATTAGAGCCCAAATTTAAGAATTACTTCAGGGAACGCAAAACAGATTACCCACAACATTGATATTAACAAGGAGTAAATTATCAAGAGAAACAACTTGAGAAATTTTACAGAGCCTAGCCAACTTCTTTTTCAAAACATTGTGATTATCAGAAGAACGAAGGGTTCTAGACCCAAGGATTTGTTAATAATATCAAAGTCTGAAATAGAATTTGAAACAGAAAGATGTAAATCATAAAGTTCTCGTTTAATAAACGATAAATGCTTTCTAGTTTCTTTGATCGGAGCTCTAAGTAAAGCCAATTTCGGCGGAAAAATTACTTTGTCAATTTTGACAGAAAGTGGTAAATTACATTTCAAAGAGAAAAAATTTGAAATAAATTTCTTGCGCCTACTTTCTTGAAGAAATCTTAAAAGGTTCAATAAACGTAACAACTCAATCCGAAGAGTGCAAAACCTATTGATTTGAGACAAAATAAAAATCAAAACAAATGAAGATAAACAATGTAAAACAATAACAAAGTAAATAAGAAACATGAAGAGAAAAATCACAATCAAAATAAAGTCGAGTCCCGACTTACGCGAGGAATGCCTTCCAAGATATTTCGCGTAAGTCGAAATTTCGCGTTGTGGAAAATGGTGTGTGTAAAAACTTTTATAAACGTATCTAATTATTTTAGACACTTGTAAACAACCCCTCAACTTTTAAAAAACCACTTCGTAACTATACATTACAGTTTCTTACATAAAGAACTAAATGTTTACTAATATTAAAAAAAAATGTTTTATTCAACGTTAAATACTGCTACAATGCACAAAATCTATGATCAATGGGAAAGAAAGACATAAAATAAACCAGTATACGGTACGTACAGTATACAGTAAGAAAAGCTAATGGACTATAGTTGTACTGTACAGTAGATCAAGTAATGATATTTGTAGCTTAAAAAAGTGAAGGTAATGATTTATGCTGCATAATCAAACCGTTAATCTAATATATTTTTAAACAGTTGCTTCACTAAATATTTTATAACGTTTCCATCTATGGCAACACACCTCTTTCTGGTTTCCTTAATTAACAATACAAGAGCAGCATCCATTTTCATAATTTTTTGCATTTTACTAAAATATTACTCGGTAAACTTTTACGGGCTCCCTTTTCTTGACTTTTAATTTTATGTATGGAATATTGAAGATTCACTCATACCTAATTTGTCGTGCTACCTTCGACGCATTTTTTAGTTGAGATTCAGCTTTTTAAAAGAGAGAGCTTTAGCTTTCCTTTAATTGTCAAAAACTTTTTCTCTTTTCTTTCTATCTTTACAAACTTTATATGAAACAGCGCTCTTAGATGTGTTATGTTTCCTCGTCTTTCTCACTTAGAATGAAAAAAATAAACTCAAAATAAGGAGTAGTTATTTGTATAAGCAATGTTCAGACTAGTACGGTGTGAGAGCTTCCACTTTCAGTGATGTGAGAGGGATGAAGGTCTGTATTCACGAAAAAATAAATAGTAGCCAATTACAAAGCCAATACTTACATACCACGATTTCTCACCGAAGAATTTCGCTTTGCGGATGAGGAATTCTCGTAGGCCTAAAATTCTTTACTGTTGAAAAAATCGCGTTATAGCCATTTCGCGTAAGTCTGATCGCGTTCTAGCGGAAGCCGACTCTACAAAGAAATTACTATTCAAAAACGAAAAAAGAAAACAAAATATTGCAAACTAAAGGCTTGTTTAAGCCACAAATAAGTTAAATATATTTTTGCTGAAAATTAAAATAAGATATAACAATCGTCAAAAAACGATAATTTTTCATACCTCTCTCAAAGCAGCATCATCAAAATAGATCCAGACTCTCAGGTTGTAGGAAAAGCAAAACGCTGAATTCTTCCCATAGTAATTACAATGCCAACTAGTTGATGATGAGAACCACTATCAACAGAATGAAGCACCTAAAAAAAATATTTTTTATATTATTAAAATGACATACAGTCAAACCTCGTTATAGCGACCACCCAGATTTCACTAAAATCCGGAAGTCAAGCCACTCCCCCCCCCCTCAATGACCCGAACTTATGCCATACAATTTTATCGTTAAGTGGCTCCGGATTTCACGATGTTGTTTGACAGTTGGTGCAACTCCAACAACTTTGATGTCTTATTTTGTGTTAGTTACGGTTGAAAGTTTCTGATGCACACTGAATCAAAGTCTTAAGAGTCAAACATCGGTAGAGAACCATTAATGCCATAACACGGCTCAATTTTGCTTGATATTCTCGCAGATGTTTTGCAGAGCATCAGAGTTCGGAACATGTTTTTCCGCTTAACATCTGTGTCAAACTGTAGCAGAATTTAGCTGTGTTAGGACGTGTATAGAGTTCTGCCGATGTCTAACTCTTCAAACTTCGAGGTAATTATGTATAACAAACACTCAACCATAGCGAACTAAAAGTTGAAAATAAAGGTAGAGCACGCCCACTTCCTGACCTCTGCACAATGTA